>NC_086229.1:56253788-56553788 GCF_036321145.2 Pelmatolapia mariae | reverse complement strand
CTAGGGCATCCTGTTATCATACACCCAAGGCTGAGCAGCCTGTCATGTCTGAAATTGTGTTCCGTGAGCATGTAGCAAATTACCTTCAACACTCAACTCTTTCTGTCTCTCTTAGTTAACACTTCATACTGCAGAGTTAATGCTTGTATCCTTTTATTGAGGAGTATATCAACTCTATTATGGGTATACACTGCGATCAATGTTGAAAAGAAACTTTAATAAAAACTTATTTCTAACAGTTGCTGTTCCCTTCTAATTATCCAGAGAAGAAAGGCTTTTAAACATAAATGACATACATGTCAGAAATGAATTATGAAATAAACAAACAGCTGTTCTAAACCCATAGTATGCACGTCAGTGCTCCTGTATTTTTTTTAAACTTTTTAAATAGTTTCTGTGTGAAAAGAGCTTCCATGTTAGAGGTGACAGTATTATGAATGTAAGTGTGCTACTTTAGATTTGGCAAGACTGAAGTCTGAGGTCTCTATTTTTTCTCTAGTTTCCTTTGTAGCCTGATGGTAACCTTTTTGGCTACTAAAAGTCTTAAACCAGTTTGAATCCTGATGACCTTGACCTCAAGGCCAAGTTTAGAGGTCAAGTTTTCTAAGAATCTTTAGAATGAAGAGACCAATTCATATCATAGGTGCATGTACTAAAATCTCAGATGAGTTCCAGTCCTGGTGAAATGGAACTGGAAATACCATAGGTGCATGCACTAGGATGCTGAGGGGCAGTACTGCTCCTACCAGTATTTCTTAAAGTTACAGTCGTTCCTTTTTTCCCCAATATTTTTTCTTGTATTTTTTATTTCATCATGAATTTATTATTTTTTGCTTGTTTACTTGAGAAACAGAAAATCTAACTTCAGTTGGTCAAAAAAATCTACTGTTAGATTTTTATTGTGGATGTAACTATGTTCAGTATAGGAGATTAAGACCATTAACATGACCAAACAGACACAATTAGCCTACATGGTCCAAGTAGCTTCTTTTTTTCTAAAAGGAGCAATATAATTGATTCAAATAAATGCTGAAAAGAAGACAAAATTATCATTATGACATAAGTAATTCTTCTTCTGTGTTTTCACAGATTAGTTTTTTTTTTTTTTTTTTTTTTAAATATGTCCTCATTATCATTTAATTACATCTCTTTTCACAAGAGAAAGAAGGGGTATGATATGTAAACAGAATTTGTATATTTATAAGTTAATTAATTTTAATTTTCTTTTGTAGAAATCATGAAACAAAGCAAAGACTGCAACATTAAATCATGACAAATGAGAGATCCTGACAAAAAATTGGTTAAGTGATTACACATTTATTTACATTACATCAAACGAATTATCTTGTGGCTATATGATAATTAATTATTGCATCGTTTTTTTGAATTTCATTTGTTTGCATTACAACACAATATTTTCACTATAACTGTCAAGACAGGCAGGACGGACTCAGGCGCACACTGAGAGATACAGTTAAACAGCTCTTTATTAATCCACACCGGGTGCACTATATATATGTGGGGGGAAAAGGCCAGGGGGGTCCAGGGGTCCACTGGGTCAGGGAAATACAAGATCTCCACACACACTCCGCTCCCCTCACTACTCACAGGGTATCCCTCGCACACAAAACTCTATGCCTCAGCAGGGACCATGACAATAACACAACCAAGCTAAAAAATATGTTGTAAAGCATTTTTCTTTTAAATTTTACTCACATTTAACTCAACTCGTCTTATTCCAAATATACACAGACTGAAAAGGCAACCCAAGATGATTATTTCAGAAATGTGACCCAATCTTAGCAAATGAAACAGCACAGTAAACGGGTTGCACAATCTCCTTGATTGAGCTGACACTCCTTTCACTGATCTGTAAAGAGGGAGAAAAGAGGATTAGTATTTTTAATAACCAGGGGTCCGTTCTTCGTACCTCGCTTACTACATCCAAGATCAAATGACACATCCAAGATCAAATGACACATCCAAGATCAAATCATCGCGCTAACTTTAAGCTCGCTATTCCGGTTCTCTGAACACACCGGTTGTTGACGATTAGTATAGCTGGATGAAGTAATCTGAGATCACTGGGTGGCTTAAAAGGGGCTACGCATCGATAGTAGAAACATTGATCGGCAACCCTGTGATTGGTCGGGGAAAATGTCGAAGGAGCGCGCTCAGTATTTTACAGCAGCAGACCAAGAACTCTTGATTGAGGGATTTCAGGAGTTTCAGAGTTTAATTAAAACGCAGGGGAACACTGCAAAGGCTCCAAAAGAAAGGAGAGAGGGCTGGCAGAAAGTTGCTGACAAATTAAACTCGTAAGTAATTTATTATATTATATTACATTATATCCTCTTTCACATTAGAGCCACAACAGGACCCACTAGAACATGGAAACAAGTAAAAGTGAAATATAAGAATATTCTACAGAATGGTAATATTTATCACTTATATTGCTTTTAGTCTCTTGAAAAGAGACTAAAATAAAAATAATGAAATAAGACTGAAATAATCTGTTTGTTTGTTTATAACAGCAACCAAGAAAAGGGCAGAGCACATAAAGACAGGTGGTGGTCCTGCACCCCCTCGTCACACCCCTTTACGTACTGTGCCATTTATTGACATTGTGGGGTTTTTTGTGTGTAGTTTTACATAACACTCCATCACTTTTACCTGTTCCCATGCAAGGGGTGACTGAAGCATGCACAGTAAGTTGGGAGATATATATATATCGAGAGAGAGAGAGAGAGAGAGAGAGAGAGAAAAGTAAATAATACCCTCACGGGAGAATCGATATCTCTCTATGAGCACACTGTCACGCTGAGCTAAAGGATCCTGTCTATCCCGCAATCTACGCTGAATTCTGTAAACCCTCCTTATCAATCTTGCACCTTCCGCAATGGGTTGCTCGCGTACAAACAGACAGGACCGGGCTGCGACAGACTTCCCAAATCCACCTTCGCTTTTATAGTCGTGGTCTCTCATCTTGATTGCACGTAGTAATTTACTATTACTACTCTAAAATATGAATTACATCTGGAATGACCAAATACATGTAATAGAATGATTAATAATACATTTCCCTTTTTTTCTGAAATGACCTGTATGTATCTGTATGAAATCAATAAAGCATCAAATACTGCATTATCTTTAGTTACATTGATGATATTTATTTATGGTAAAACAGTGGCGAAATATCGCTGTTCCTTTCGTATAAATGCAGCGGACATACCTGAGTGGCCGCGATCTAATCCTGTTAACATAAAGTAAACCTGCTCCCGAGCAGGTTTACGCTTACGGCTCTGTTGCTATGACAGCAAGTCCCGGATGAGCTTCGGAAAACCGAACGATCCAAGATCACGCGAAATCGTCAACATTCAAATCCGGCTAACTTACTTAGCGAGGTACGAAGAACGGGCCCCTGGTTGGCCGCGATCTAATCCTGTTAACATAAAATAAGCCTGCTCCCAAGCAGGTTTACGCTTACGGATCTGTTGCTATGACAGCAAGTCCCGGATGAGCTTCGGAAAACCGAACGATCCAAGATCACGCGAAATCGTCAACAATCAAATCCAGCTAACTTACTTAGCGAGGTACGAAGAACGGACCCCAGAGCTAAACCAGAACTAAGTCATGTTTTGTTGTACAAGATTCATCTGTGTTCAACAAATATGTTTCCTACCACTAGGTGGTGACAAAGACATGATTAATGTGGCAAATTACTTCCAAATATGCTTTTGACCCATCTGTTCTTTGTTTTTTGTTTTATTTCACTTTAGAGTTTCAGCAGTATAATCCATCAAATATGTCATTCAGATATTTAAAAGTACATGTTGTCTTTGCATTTAATATATTTTAAAAAAATTATTTATTCATATAATCAGTATATTTGTTGAATATTAACAGCATAGTGTGTTACTAGCAGAGGCCAAGAAGATACTGTTGAACTTAAAGAAATGCATTTAAGCTGTTAAATTTAGTAGTACTCAATGTACTTGAGGCAATTAGTTACCTTATTTTTTTTTTCATGTGACATGTTGTTCAGTTTTTCAAATTTGATGTTTGACTATTGTTTATTTAAAAATGATTACATCTTTGACTTTTGCTATACTAAAAAAGTGACTCTATTGTACTCATTCCTATTAAGTTGTGTCAACTTAAAATGGGAGATGTGAATGTAAACTTTAAGTACAATTTACTGAATATTTTTAAATATAATTATGAAACATTTCTGTTTTTTAGTCAGAAGGTACATTGTCAAATGTAATTAAAATACTCAAATGCTGACAGCCTTCCACATTTATCTCCATCTATCCACCCATAGTTCTTGTTCCACTTAAGCAGCCTAAGCAGAGAAGCCCAGACCTCCCTCTCCCCAGCCACCTCCTTCAGCTTGTCCGGGTGGACACCAAGGCGTTCCTGGGCCAGCTGAGAGATATAATCTCTCCAGTGTGTCCTGGGTCTGCCCCGGGGCCTCCTCCTGGTGGGATATGCCCGGAACACCTCACCCACGAGGCATCCTTGTCAGATGCCCGCCTCAACAGGCTCCTTTTAATGTGGAGGAGCAGAAGCTCTACTTTGAGCTGCTGCTTAATGGCTGAACTAGTCACTCTATCTCTAAGAGAGAGTGTAGCCACCCTTCAGAGCAAGCTCATTTCTGCTGTTTGTATCCGTGATCTCATTCTTTCGGTCATAACCCACAGCTCGTGTCCATATTTGAGGGTAGAGATGTAGATCAAATGGTAAACTGAGAGCTTCGCTTTACACTCAACTCTCTCTTTTCACCACAACAGACCGGTACAGCGTCCGCATCACTGCAGCCGCTGCACCAATCCTTCTTTTGATCTCACACTCCCTTCTCTCATCACTCGTGAACAAGACCCTGAGATATTTAAACTCCTCCACTTGGGGCAAGAACTCATCCCTGACACGGAGTGGGCACTTCACCCTTTTCCGGCTGAGGACCATGGCCTCTGATTTGGAGGTTCTGATTCTCATTACCAATGCTTCATAATCGCCTGCAAACCATTCCACAGCAAGGTGTAGGCCAGCACATGATGAAGCCAACCGAATCACATCATTTTCAGCCATTTAGAAAAAAATAGGGAAATTGTTTGCCTTAGTCATTTCTGCTGAGTTTTTTGGGTTTACAGTCATGAAATGGACTAAAAAAGAAACAACAACCAAAAAACAAAAGAATCCCATACTTCACCACTTAATTGCAGAATATTGGCATTCCTGAGGAGTTAAAGGTGGATCTGACAGAGTAGCTTGCACCATGAAGCTGCATTCTCCTGAATCTACGGAATCTATGGAAATAACCAAAATTACAAGCCTTTATATATATAATATTTAAAAAACTGAAATTATGTTACGAAACATAGGAGAAACTGATATTTTATTCCTATTATTAAGAACATGCATACATTTTTACATACACTTTTAACATTAAACGATGTCTGTGAAGGTTCTCAGTCATCCAGGTCATCGTAGCCTAAGGAGCTTTGAAAGAAAAGCGTCTGGACTTCTTTAAGTTTGTTGAAGACATTTCACCTCTCATCCGAGAAGCTTCTTCAGTTCTGAGAATCTCAGATCTTTAAGCCCTATTAGGAGTGTCCCTAAGAGGGCCATGACCCCCTAGTGATGCTGTTAGGTTTTTGTATCGTGATTGTCATTTATGCTTAGAAATATTTAACCATATATGCTTAGAGGTGTATAATCAATTGTGTAGTGATAGGATGTGTGATCTTTAGCAGGCTGCAAAGGCTTGGGGATCATTCCAGAGTCCTCTGGAATGCACACCTACATCCTGGGAGCAGGGGAAGAGGTCATACCTTGTTTTATTGTTTTACGGTAGGATAAACATAGCTATGTCAGTTTTAGTCTAAGTTCCTTTTTACATATAGATGAACTGTTGGATTTTCCAGACCAGCAGGTTTAGGGAAGTCTCTTTTAGGGATGCTCTGACTAATCACATGAGCCAAGGTGTGAAAATGGGTGTCAGAAATGTGTTCAAGTAACTTTAAGAAGCACTTTTCTTTCCAAGCCCCTTATACTTTTGAACCATTTTTCCCCCTTCCCTGACGGGAACAGGCTCACTTCCGTCACTGGTAGTTGGAAGCATTTTTATTTCTAATGGGAAAGGACTTGTGGTACTTAAACCTCTGCAATATTTTCTTTGTGCTAAGCATAGGTATGATGCTTAACGCTTGAGATGCCAGGTTTTTTATAATACCCAGGCTAAGTATTAGAGTAAGTTATTTTTTCAATCTCTACACTAAAATCCATAATCTATTTTTAAAACACATCATCATATATAGATTTTTGGCTTAATCAGGAAAACTGTTGTGGAGTTTATGCAGCATTAGGGTAGGATGTGTTATAAATAGCTGCATAAAGTGGATACCAAGGTGCACATCCTCCTGCACTGAGCCAGAAGCACTAACTACAAGCCAAGGTCCTGCTCACATAGGGTTGAAAAACAAAAATGTAAAAATCTGGACAAGTAAAACCAACACTGAACAAAAGTGAAAAACAGGCCTTTGAGCAGGTTGATGTTGCTTGCAGGTAAATAGTCTGTCTGAAGCAACAGAGAAATTGTATTTGCCAATTTCTCATCAAAGTCAGCTTTAATTTATGTTTCAAACTTGTGTGAGAAAATGTGTGTAAAATACTTCATACAATATAATATAGTGAAGAATTAAAATATGAATAGTCACCATATATAGGCTGCAGAGTATTGTTGTCAATGAAAGTAGAGTGTAATGTGTGAAACGAGGGTTCACCTTTATCTGGAAAAGAAAATAACAGAACATATATTGTAGCATATACACATTATACATTGCAGAGTAGCATTTTAAGAGTTAACTTATCATCTATCTGTTACCACAGGTCAATTTTGGTCTAACAGCAGATTGCTATTTAAGTATAAATATCGCAAGCACCAGCCTCAGAGGACTGCAGACTAACACGTTCACAGAGCTCATCTTACCTTTTTGTGTCTGTGGGTTTGTGACTTTGTTTGTCTCGAGGCTCAAATTATCAGCGGCAGTTTCAGTGTCTAAAAAAAAATCACAGAGATGATGTGAATTTCAAGCACACCAACTGTAAAGAATTTCTTGTAACAACTACAAAACAACTATTTACAACTATGTCTTATTTACAAATTATCTCACTCAATGCTATTACTGAGCATATTACAGTGATGTTATATCATGTGTGATATGATATGAAGGTGTTCATGGGTGTTCGATTCTATGCCATGAAGAGAAAATTAAAACTGAATCTCATAGACAAAGATTCCAACAAAAGTTTTTGACAACTGCTAAGTTTTGGTAATCCGGGGCCCTCATGGATGAGCTGATAAATGATGTGTGGTAGGGAGGTAAAGTGTTCTTAAGGATGAAGATATGCAAGGAGGCTCTCTGTCTCATTACAGAAAGTGCCTTGGTAAGACTTTTTAAGTGTTTTAATATTTTTGAATTTTCCATTTTTCCCCCACTCGATTTTCAACACGTAAGAAATTTCCATGTACATTTTTACCAGTCTTATACCAGTGTATCCCAAAGTGTTTTTGCTAGGCCTCTCTTTGTTTTACAAGAAAATCTTGAGTGATTTGAACTGGGGGAACAAATTGTGGCAGGTTTGGCCTGATATTATTTGTATCCCACTGTAACTTTACTGTAGAAAGAGCTAACATCACTAAGATTTCATTATAAGACGTTTTTGAACTAAAAATCTAGAATATCAGATACTGTTTGTCAGTGATTTGGACAGCCCAGAGTGTGCTTCCCCCCCCCCTCCCCCCCCCCCCCCCCCCACTTTGGGAACCACTGGCTTATACCAACATTACATCACATACTTCCATTGCTTTTAAATATATATGTATGTGTGTATCCTTATACATGTGTCTCCCAATAATGAAATAATAATAGGGAAAAAAGTGGCTCAGATCCTACAGTACCTCTCTTCAGATTCGGGGCAACACCACACTGCTCTTTGTTTTGAACATTCATTTTGATCTGTAATAACACTAAAACATTAAAGAGAATTTTCATTATCAACATGTTGTGTATTTTACATATATATTTAAAAAAAAAACATAACATGCCATACCTAGCTTCATCTTCCAGTAAAGAAGTCCCAGCACCAGAAATTGCAGAGCCAACACAGCAGTGAGAACAACCCAGAGCAGGGTGTAGTAAATGTGTGATGGAGGAATTTCTTCAAGAGATTGTGGAAATACAGATAATACTGGAAATGCAGAAAGAAAGAAGTTCTTTACTGTTGGTGTTTAAGTTATTATAGATCTGCTACAGAACTGGACAAAAACAGGAAAGCAAACTATTTGGCTAACATTTTCAATACTGTTACAATAAACTATACATATATTAGAAAGGAAAAAGAAAACAATTGAGAAGGCTATGCAATCCTGCATAGGAACTAAAAACTAAATACACAGTCACTGCTTTCATAGGAATTATAAGGTAAGGTAAGTAGCAGACAGGTGATAATTCCCTTGATTAGTTGATCTCTGTAGTAGTGATATGTTCGTGACGAACGAAATGGCTCTTAGAGCCGGATCTGTGACGTGAACGACGCGAGCCGGCTCCTTATTGCGAGCCGTGGTTTTTTTTTTCTTTCTCTCACCCTCTCTCTCTCTCTCACTTTTTTCCGCTTCACTCCGCACGCGAGCCTTGTGCTTTGCGCTGGGCAGAGGGGGGAGGGGCGGTAGTTACACTCGCAGTAGCACAGGAACAGAGCGGGAGGGAGGGAGAGAGAGAGAAAGAGCCAGGCCAACAACGTCACATTAAAAAGGTATAGTAATCATCCACAACTATTTTCAGTTGCAGATGATAAAGGATTCAGAAAGTTTATTCATGCAGGTCCATATGACAGAGAATATGCATCTTCTTTTTCATATTTTAATTTATATTTTAATTGTGCTGTGGTTTGCAGTGTGACACCAACTGTGACTAGTTGGACTTTGGATTATATGATTTATTTATTACATTTTATGTGGAGTGAATAAATAAAAAGTATATTTACAGTGCCCCCTAGAGACAAAGCAGCACGTACAAACTCCAAAACACGTAAAAACTCAGGCTACGTCCACACATACCCGGGTATTTTTGAAAATGGAGATTTTTCTATGTGTTTGCACCTTTCGTCCACACATAAACGGCGTTTTCGGTCACTGAAAACGGAGATTTCTAAAAACGCCTGTCAGGGTGGATATTTTCGAAAACTCCGTTTTTGCATTTACGCTTGGATAAGGAAAACGGAGAAAACACATCGTCAAAGATGTGCGCCTTTTTTGACATTTCTACACATTTAGGAATATATCGGCACCTGTTGCTTTGGCATGCTCCTAGCAGCGTTTTCCTTCATTTCTACATTTACATGTGGACGGGATTATTTTTTAAAACCAAAACAGAAAATCTCTGTTTTCAAAAATACCCGTGTACGTGTGGACGAAGCCTCAGAAGCACGTAAAAACTCCAAAACATGTACAAAAGACAACAGAAGTGCTCCAGGATGCTAGGCGCAGTGTTGAGCTTTTGTTACCTAGAGGCTACACAAGCCAGCAAGTACCAACGACCGGTGTGTGGTAAGAGATAAATGAACTTTCTTTTTTTTTAAATTATTTAAATATATATGAGTGTTTGTGTATAAATACACAAACAATACACATATGCTTTCAATTGTGTAATTTAAGTGATCTAGGTAGCTCTGTTTTGGAAGTTCAGTTAACGCTAGAAATGCGTTTTAGAGTTTGTACGTGCTTTTTGGAGTTTGTACGTGTTTTGTCTCCACTTCTTTACATTAGTAATTCCTTTTGTGCATAATTTTATATTATTGTAATAATAAATTAATTAAAGCAACAAAACAACCTGAAGAGCCGGTTCGGAGGCGAAAGAGCCGGCTCTTTTTAGTGAGCCGAGCCGAACCGAAAGAGCGGGTTCTCTAAAAAGAGCCGGAAATGTGAAAGTATCTTTCAATAATGCACAACACAGGAGTTGGCAAAAACTGCATTTTAGCACAAACACATTCTAACAGCTGACATGCATTGAGATAATGGGGTGCAATTATGGGCTTGTATTGCAATCACAGAATCTGAGCACTTTGCAGTGACTGATCCAATCATGAATTTTGATGATAAATATGTCAAAATATTGTAGATGTAAATGTGAGGCCTTCTGTATTTTCATGCATTGCAACATGCATGCATTGACTGACTTGCCTATAAAGAGTATATCAGATATAAAGTTAATAAAGATAGTAAAGAGTAAAAGCCTTACCTTCAGTCACTGAATAAGCAGAATTCTTTAGGGTCACAGCACCACCTGCAACTGACAAAAAATAATTTGAACCCACATAACTGTATTGTAATATATGAATATGTGTCTGTTAGAACAACACCATAAGTATGCCATAACCACAAACCCTTTTGAAATCCTAAACTGGATCCTAAACTTACTGCAAAACCTGACATGTAGTTCTTTAGAAATGTGGCTACATATTGTGTCATTACTTTTCTGGCTACTTCTTCTGCCATCATATTTTTCTAGAAGAGATATGATCTTTTCAAGCAGAGAAACTCTAATGCCAAATAGTGTTTTTAAAGCTATACAACAAGGGTTTCAAACTCATTTTACTTCACGCTCCACATATACCCCACTGGGCCACACCAGTGAAACTCCCCTTGCTTGAGTAAAGAAGTTACAAAACTGTTTTTTCTACAAAATAAGGAAAGATGTAATATATAAATGGCTTCAAGTGCACATTTGGGTCTGTGAGACTCATTTAGACACTCAGGTACTGAACCATGGCTCTGTTCTACGTGCCATTCAAAGACACTTTGTAGTTTATTTTACATAATATTCAATACTAAACTGTAAATTTAGGCTTTTTCAAGGAAGCAATTTTTTATTAAGTGTTTTCATAAATGCCTCATTTTTGAATATTTACTACCACTAGGGAGAACACATGAGGTTTAAGGCCTGGAAAAGTTTGAACCTTTTGTCCTCCACAATGAAAAAAAAAACAGGTATTATTTTATTCAGCTGAATGCACTCAGCTTTGCAGCCAGATGCTCCTCATTTTACGTTTTTATTAGTTTCTTCACTTTCCCTGACATGCTTGCATTTAAATCAGGCTACCCCAACTCTCTATGTACCTGGCCTGCACCACTATACTTGCTGTCTTTATATGGAATTTCTGCCCCACTTCCTTTCAAGACTTGTCTTTGCATGTGATTGGCAGCATGGTGTCCCGGTCAAAATAAAGTCCCGCCCCGCCTGCATGGATTCTCATGCAGGCAAGGGTGTGCATTAATAATTAATAATTGTCATATGCAATTAGTTTCAATTCCAAAGTTCAGGAAACACTGCTGAAACATTCACATCTGAAAATAAGCCCTTTAAATTGTCTTAACTTTAAATTTTTAACAACTATCAGTATCAGCTAGTCAGTATTGCTGGGATTTACTGATTCAGGATTACTATAACAAAAACAACAAAAATGTTACATACCATCTGCATTGGATTTCCTTCTGACAGCCAGCCAGCTCTCTGGTGATTCTCCAACTCCATGTATTTTGCATTTATAGAATCCTTCATGAGACTTTGAAACATTTTGGATTTCTAACTTTCCATCATAGCTGGTACCCATGAGGAAGTTATTTTTGTAGAAATTAGCTGTGAAATTAGAGTCTTGTTTGTCTGCCTTCTTTCTACAGTGCAGAATAACAGCATCTCCCTCCACCACAGGATGGACAGGACTCTCCAGTATCACAGCGCCAGCTGAAAATGCAAAGAAATTTAGAAATGTTACAAATGTGCAATGGTTTAGTCATTATAACCTTCACATTTCAGATTTTAATTCTGATAATAACATACCTGAAACAGTGATATTGACAGTGTTGCTTCTCTCTTCCCCACTTTCACACCAGTATTCTCCATTATCTGTAGCAAAAGCATGTTTGATCCCACAAGTCTTCGTCACAGTGCTGCTGGAACATTTCGGAAGGATTTGCTGAGTGCTCCTTACTTTCCATCCTGCTGAAATGTTGAACCCTTCACAGGTAAAAGAGACTGACTCATATTCAAAGAGCTGCAGTCTGGATGGAATGATGGAAAAAGGTGAATCTGAGAAAGAAGAACAATGCAATAAAACCACGACTGAGTTCCCAGAGATTCAAGAAGTAAAGTTCATGCTAATTGAGGGTAAGTAGTAGAAAACAAGGATTTAGACAGAAGGATTAGAAAACATGATATAAATATAAAAGGAAAAATACTACTTACAGGAGATCTTAGAATAACTTTTCTGCACATGCGCAATCAGCAGCAACAACCCTGCAGAAACAGTCCCAACAGACAGTTTTGTTTTCACACCAACATTTACTATTTAAATTTGAATTTATCTAAAGTCAGTATGAAGGTATGTTTGCTCATCTTTTTGTAACTTATTGGATGTGCAAGAGATCGACATTTACATCTCCATTATAATCTAACTCATACTCATAATGAACTCATACATAACAGTTCATTACTTGCACAAGTGCTAAAAAATAACACATAATTTGCAAATGAGGTATTATTAAATGTTACATTTTCATTATTTGCATAACTACTCAAAAGATTAAATGTAATAAGACAACTAATATTTTCTTTAAAATTAAACATGTTGGGGTAGAACAGGAACAGACTACTGCATAAAATATAAAAAAAGACTGTATATGCAAGCAGGTTAAATGAGGCAAGAGACAAATGCTGTACTCACAGAGTCTACTACAAAGTGCGATGACTTCCATTCTGTCTTTCTCACTGAGAGTATCAAGCAACATTAAATCTAAATATGCAGCTGAGGTCTTCCTCTTCCTGTGCAGGTTACTTTACTTCTTGTGTTGAGCAGACTTAATTGAGTAAGTTTTATGACGACTGCTGCAAGAGCGTTAGAATAATAAATATAGAACAGTGGATATGTGAGATCGAGGGCAGAAAGGCAGCAGAGGCCATCATTGATAATAAAGCAGGGACAAAAGGGAAAAAGAGCAAGGAGTGAAACTTTACAAAAGATTAAGTATTATATGATAGTGTGAGCATGAATGACAGGTCCCATAGTGCCCCCTTCTGACCAGTAAACGCTGTCATGTTTTTAGGTTATATGATGTCAGAGTCCAATAAAGCAGCTCATATCACTGCCTCACAGGTGGCTGTAGTATTTTATAATCACTCACTTCAGCAGATGGAGATGGCCCTTAATGGCCCATATCTATGGACTGATTTCTGCTAATAATGCCCATTGAATGAGCATTTGAAGTGAGTGAAAGAAACTGCTGAAACCATTTTGAACTCCTCTTTGGTTTACACATGGTCTGTACTGATCTGATGCAGTATGCAATCAAGGTCAACTGTCCCTGTGTTCGTCATGCTCAGTGTGTATCTGAAAATAGACCAATGAATGTGCAGCAATGGACGTTAGAAACTGATCCAACTGGAGTGTCCAGTTTGCAGTGCCTTGTTAATACTTGTCTCAGTTTTTGTTTCCTGGTTGGCCTCCAGCAACTCATTTCAGTTTGAGAGCGACAGTTTGGATCACTGGAGTCTGGGGTCTTTTTCTGTGGTAAGATACTCTTTTATTTGTTTGTTTGTTTGTTTGTTTTGTTTTTGAGTCAGAGAATAAATAAACAAACAAGAACCAAACCAAAAAACCAAGGGGATTTTTTTTCTACATGTTACTAAATAAACTCTGAATAAAGTCAAACTGTTGTTTCTCTGTCAAACTGTGAGCACGTATAAGATGACAAATGTCTGCCATTTGTTAAAAGCTCCAAATGTAGCAGCAAAGTGTGAGAAAAGCTGTATTTGTGTTTATAAAGAACTGTTCTTGGAGTCGTGCAGAGACCTGCACTTAAAGCAGGACTTTGCCTCAGCGAGGTGACTTAAAAGAAACTCTGAGCTTTCAGTTTTAGTTATGTACCTATGTTACACTGCTATGGAGCAGGTTAATTTCAAAATAAAAGGTCACAGTCTAATCTGATCTGTGTTTCTGGTGAGTGTTTGATGGGTCACCTCCAGCCTTGGCTGAGGCTTTGTGCTTTTCTTTAACGTATTTGCCAAATAGAGATATAACACAGAGCTGACTGCAGGAGCAGGTTTCTCAGATTTTCTTTCTGTCAATGCCACAGGCTGGTGCTGATTGGTCTGCTGTTTACAGAGTGGGTGCAGTCAACTCATATGAATTGTTTCGGTTTCTCTTTTGAAAACACTGCTTCATACAAACACAGGAGCTGTCTAAAAACAAGAGTCTGTTTCCTCCTCAGAGAAAATCCTGAAAGTGTATGGGTGTTTTGTTGATTTTAAGCTTTAGACTCATCAGGTTTGTTCCACACTCAAGCAAAGCTAGAGAGCTCGCTTTTCTACTTTCAAAGGAAAATATAGTATCGGCTCAAAGAAAAGGGAGCACTAGCCCAAAGATTCATGGTTCATGCTGAAAAAACAAAAACAAAACTGGTTACCCCGATGATGATATATTACCCTTGATCAGTTGTGGGATGATGACAGTCAGGCATTAGTACAATGTCAGGAACATTACTCTAGAGAGTGAAACACAGGAGTGTGACTACCTTTTGGCTGCGTTACAGCCTTGTATCATGGATTTTTGCAGGAAATCTTCTTTTTAAAAATCTAGAGTCTTTTAGTCTTTTACTCATCCATACTAAGCTGATGTTTTTAGCACCATTTCGATACCTTTGTGTACCAAAATCCAAACCCAGAAAAACCTCAACCAACATAATTTTCCTGCTTTTTTCATAAATCACTTGATCAAACTTTAAATTATCTTCAGGATTTTAAGCTTTTAAATGCAACTTTAAATGTTTGAATTTTTAACTGTTTATTGAAAAAACTCACAAAAATAATTTTACATGTAATAAGTAGGATTTAATATTAAAACAATGAAAGGCTTGAACTACTTCAGTTGTGTGTAATGAATCTAAAATATATGAAAGTCTAATGTTTATCAGTACATTACAGGAAATAATGAACTTTATCACAATATGCTAATTTTTTGAGAAGGACCTGTATTAAATGATAGTGTGAGCATGAATAACAGGTCCCATAGTGCCCCCTTCTGATCAGTAAACACTGTCATGTTTTATTAGCTATATGAGGGCAGAGTCCAATAAAGCAGCTCATATCACTGCCTCACAGGTGCCTGGATTTATAATCGTGCTAATCAGCTACCTGGTCAAAGTACAGCTTTTATTTATATGTAACTGATTATAGAAGCAGCTAAAAACAAGAAATAAAGAAAACACACATATATTTATGATTTTAGTTAAACTGTTAACTTGGTTTAAAACACTACAGAAAGATTTCTCTTTAGTGTGAACTTGATCATTAATAAGTAATGTATTCTTATCTCATATATGACACTCTATGTATCTAGTTCAGAGCACAGTGCACATGCCTGAAGTCTGTCACTGAACTCTTTATATCAGACTACAGGTGTGGTGTGTTTTTACAGCTCTATTGTACCGAGTAGATTTTAATAGACTGAGAGGTAGATAAGACAGATCGAGCAAGTGCGTGTCAGCTTATTTGATTTGAGGACTTGACTTTCAACGTGTTAATTTAAAAGTGAGCCAACAGTAAGATTTTCTCAACCTTAATTTGATTTCCAGTGTAAAAGAATATGTCTTACATCTCTAGTGTATTTGAATTTTCTGCAGCACACAATGCCTGAACACAAGGACAGACGATCCTCTAAATTTCGACTCAGTGTATGGACTACAGTGTTTTTCCACTCTGTTATCATACTTCAACTGACACACATCAGTGGAGGTAATGTATCCTCACAATTAATGACAACAGCCAATATACATTTGATATGTACACTCAGGATATGCACAAAGTACAGTTCGATTAACACCACTGTGTAAATGAAGATATGTTGCTAAATAAGCACTATCGTATGGCTGATGGTTTCAACAAGAACTTATCAGCATATGTAAGGTCTTTTCTTGGGTTGCATTAAAAAGTAAAAAGTCAAATAATATGAAATTAGTGGTTATATAATAATGCTATAAACTATGAAATACATATGCTTTAAATGAAGAGTTGTGTACGATTTACTGAAGCAACTGGGGTGTTTCTAAATGGCATTGTATGCATTATACTTTATGGCAAAATGTCATTTCACAAATATTAGTTAACAATAATGTATTTAAAAGGTGTTTTATAACTAGAGAACAAGTGAGGAACACTTAACAATGCATCAATTAAATTAATCAGCTTCCTGCGTTGTTCCTCATCTATTTTGAAATTGTTGAAATTCTATCACCTTGTAATAACTTTACCATTACGTGGTAATTTTTTCTGTGATAAATATGTAAACAATTAATTAAAAAATAATAACTTTGCTTAAATATTTATGTTTAAATGGATTGGATTCTCTCTGGATGACAACACTGAAATTTGAAATTGCAATCAGATTTGCCAGGAACATTTGGTTTCCATCAAAAAAAAAAAAAAAGTTTTTTAGCTCAAGGTCTTTCAAATGTTGACACAATATCCCTGGTTACAGTTTAACAATAGTTGGAGGTCCCATTGTTCAAATAAGCAGGTCAGTGCACCACTAAGAATAAAAGCAAAAGTCTTAGATTAGTTATATTTTATAGCGTGTTAAGGTTAAGAAGGTCCTGTATAGAAGGAAGTGTCCAGGTTTATCACTAACGTTTTTTTTTTGTTTGTTTGTTTGTTTTTTCATGTGTGTAACCTACTACAATAATGGCCATATGACTTCTTCAAATCTTCCTAACAGTTTTTCGTCTTTACATTTTCCTATATCCCTAAAAGTGAGACAAGCAGTAGTTTTTTTTCTTTATTTTGTTCTCTCTCATCCTGCTTTGAATAATTATACCACATATTTATTAATTTATTCGCTTTAAATTAAGTGAATTTTAACAGTCTTAAAGGTTGAACAGGTCCATGTTATGCAGTATGGATGGTAGCAGAAGTGTGAGTTATGTTGTCACTCATATGAAGGACAGACAACACTTTCTTCTGTATTACATTCATACTTAAGTTGAATTTGGGGGAATTTTAGTTTTGTTTTCATTCACTGTTTAGTTAGCTTTAGGAAACAAAATCATAAAGGCTGAGTTAGTGAAATCCCTTATTACAGAGCAGTTGTCATCTTGTAGCTCAGCTTTCTTAACAGGCTAAGTGTCATTTACCCTCAGAGGACTTGGTTAAACATCCATAATACAGACAGGAAACATTTTTGTTCTTCAACTCATCCATGATTCATGATAAAAACATATACTCACTTTCAATTCTAAGTTTCTACACATGTCAACACATTAGGTAAAACAGCCTCAAATGAACTGCGAAACATGATATATTCTACTGTTATTATTTATTTAAAAACAACTATGCCAAAATGAAGAGACATACTTAAGAGTACAATTAAGACAGCAAGTATTTCCCAGCCACTGCTAATAAAATATACTTGATTAATTCAACAACAAGCATGACCAACTCTGCAAAAGCAGAGATTTGGAGAGCTGATATGAAGTGTTGATTTGGGCTTGTTTTGTAGCCACATGACCTGGCATGAGCATAAATTAGGTCATGTAACATATTGACCCCCAAGGACACCTGCAAATCTACAACAAAGTGACTAAAAAAATAATTGGATCATGGTGTTGCAACGGTCCAAGCAAAGGTCAGACCTTATCCTGACTAAAATGCAGACATTATAACATCTGTGCACAAAATCCTAGACTGATCCAAATGGTTTCACAACAATGTGAGAAAGCAGTCAGACAGAAAATGATCCATTTAAGTTACTTTAAGTCACTTGTGCTAGAAGTGATTCCATGCCCTATGAAATCCTGAGGTTGTAGTTTTTCACACATTACTTCTGCATCATGACTTTATTTCTGTTAAATAATAATCATGGTTCTTTTTAGTTTTTTTAGTTTATCTGACATTGCATTTAATTGGACAACATATAGACCACATTATTTTAATTATCCTGACGTCCGAAAAAAACAAAAACAAAAAACAAGTCAACTGTAACCAAAAACATATACAACTAGATACAAAGATTATATAACTCTGTGACAAAAGCAAGTTTCTTAAAGTTTACATTTACTGTTTGCTAATTAAAAAAAAAAAGAACAAAATGAAAAATTTCTTTCCCAGGTCAATCTCTGACAAACAGTCAGCTTCGCATGTTGGCAGTAATTGGTCAGACTCAAGACATTGTCCTGCCATGCAAATTGGATCATCCTATGGATGTCGTGGACGAGACGGTAGAGTGGTCAAGATCTGACCTGAGTCCCAGATTTGTCCATCTGTGGCGGTCAGGTGAAGATCTTCTGATTGGCCAAAACCCATCCTACAAGAACAGAACGTCAGTGTCCATTGAGAAACTGAAAACAGGAGATGCATCACTGAAACTCACCAAAGTGAGGCTGTCAGATGAAGGAACATACAGGTGCATCATTCCTGAACTGAAACCAGAATCTAGTGTTGAACTTGTTGTTGGTAAGTGAACAAAATGTATATGCAGCTGAAAGTAGAAATTGGATTACTTTTTATCTTTTATGTCACAATTTTATGTGTTTACAGAAGCTGATATTCAGATAATCAAAGTCAGCCCTAGAGTGTTAGAATGTAAATCCAAAGGCTGGTATCCAGAGCCGGAGGTGTTTTGGCTGGAGAGCGAGGGAAAGATCATCACTGCTGGGTCTAAAGAGATGTTCAGAGGTTCTGATGACCTCTATGTCCTCAGCAGCAGACTGACTCTGGAAAAAGGACACAGCAACAACATCACATGCAGAATCCAACAAAACAACCAGCACAGAGAAGCCAAGATCCATGTTCCAGGTTAAGTTATTTATTACTAATGTGTGATCCATATTTAAGCTACAAACTAACAAACTTGACAAAACACATGTTAACTTATAAATAATTATTTTATCTCATGTGTGTTATTATTTCAGATGATTTTTCTGTGGATTCAACTAGATCTACCATTGCTGCATTGATTGTTGGCATTATGTTTATTACTTTTGTTGTTTTTGTTGTTTTTCTTGTTTGGAAATGGAGAAAAAACAACAACATGGGTGAGACTCTAATGTATTTTAAGAGCCCTTGTCTGATGCAGTTGTCCTAGTCTCAGCGTACTGTTGGATACTAATAATGAGTTGTCTTTGTTTAGTGGAAGTAATTCCAATTTGAATTTCACCATGCTATACCAGTACTTTAAGATTAGGTCACTCTAATGATCACATATTTGATTGATCTGGGAATAATTTTTTCCACACCATGTCTAGTCCACAGTTCAACAGCTCTGATTGAAGGTGGAAGATGAAACAGTATTGCCAAAATATTGCATATTCTCCTTCTTTGTCAGACAAATCTGATAGAATTTACACCAATTAATTGTTGTCCAAAAAATGTGTGGGTTTTTTTCTGTAAAATGTGCAATTGGTTTAAAGTTGGAAGTTGGTCTTGCCCAGACCAGCTAGACTTGCATTCAAGTATAAGTGCTGTTATTGCCTCATATGCTGCTAACATGTTATTTAAGGCAAACTGCAAACATACACAAACATTCTAACAATAACATGTCATTATGAACACAGTCATGTCTATAGAGGCCTTTTTCCATTCAGTTTTAAAATTAGTATTTTCATATTTAACTTAGTTTCTTATAATGTGTAAAAATAATAAATAATGTAATGTAATGTGTTGCTGTGGTTTCTATACTGTGTTGTTTTCATTTTGCTTCTTTTTTTGTTTGGCCTTCAGACAAAAATTATGATTGCTATACTGCCAGGACAGAAAAAAAGAAGCTTTTGTCAAGTTTGTTTCAATTGAGTCAGAAACACATTATTATTATTATTATTATTATTATTATTATTATTATTATTATTATTATTATTATTATTATTATTATTATTATTTAATACTACTACTACTAATTTTCATTATTATTATTTTTATAATACTATTTTCATGACAGTAATTCTTCACTTTTAAACCTTTGGTGTGGCAAAGTAATGCATTTAAAATTTATATTTGCATCTCCCCACAGAGACTGGAAGCAAAAAGAAAATCCAAGCTTTTGGTGAAGATCCAGAAAGGGAATCTCTGATGAGTCCAGGAAATGTAGAAGTGAATGACACTGCAAGTGTCAGTATAGAACCTGGATCTTTGTGTCAAAAAGAGGTGGAAGATGAGGATATTTCTAACAAAAATATCGTGCAGACAACAAAAAGTGACACACAACAAAATCATAACCACCCAGGAAAAGAGACAACAAATAATGGGTGCAGAAATGACGTAACCCAATCACAGGATGGAAGACAAGCACAACCTGAACAATTTGATAAAAACAGTGAAAGAAGAAATTATGAAATTCCAAATTTGACTGATGATAGTGGACAAGAACATCAGCCCGAACAAGATGAGGAAGCAAACAGGAAAGAAAAACAAAACGAAACACAGACACAAACTATAAATGACACAGGCCCAGGTCAGAGTCTAAGTAAAGAAGGACAGACAAATGTAGGGAATGGAGAGGGAGGACAGCCAAGTTTAGGGAATGGAGAGGGAGGACAGCCAAGTTTAGGGAATGGAGAGGGAGGACAGCCAAGTTTAGGGAATGGAGAGGGAGGACAGCCAAGTTTAGGGAATGGAGAGGGAGGACAGCCAAGTGTAGGGAATGGAGAGGAAGGACAGACAAGTGTAGGGAATGGAGAGGAAGGACAGACAAGTGTAGGGAATGGAGAGGAAGGACAGACAAGTGTAGGGAATGGAGAGGAAGGACAGACAAGTGTAGGGAATGGAGAGGGAGGACAGAAAAGTGTAGGGAATGGAGAGGGAAGACAGACCAGTGTAGGGAATGGAGAGGGAGGACAGCCAAGTGTAGTGAATGGAGAGGAAGGACAGACAAGTGTAGGGAATGGAGAGGAAGGACAGACAAGTGTAGGGAATGGAGAGGGAAGACAGACAAGTGTAGTGAATGGAGAGGAAGGACAGACAAGTGTAGGGAATGGAGAGGGAGGACAGAAAAGTGTAGGGAATGGAGAGGGAAGACAGACCAGTGTAGGGAATGGAGAGGGAGGACAGCCAAGTTTAGGGAATGGAGAGGGAGGACAGCCAAGTTTAGGGAATGGAGAGGGAGGACAGCCAAGTGTAGGGAATGGAGAGGAAGGACAGACAAGTGTAGGGAATGGAGAGGAAGGACAGACAAGTGTAGGGAATGGAGAGGAAGGACAGACAAGTGTAGGGAATGGAGAGGAAGGACAGACAAGTGTAGGGAATGGAGAGGAAGGACAGACAAGTGTAGGGAATGGAGAGGGAGGACAGAAAAGTGTAGGGAATGGAGAGGGAAGACAGACCAGTGTAGGGAATGGAGAGGGAGGACAGCCAAGTGTAGTGAATGGAGAGGAA
Source organism: Pelmatolapia mariae (assembly GCF_036321145.2). Taxonomy (NCBI): domain Eukaryota; kingdom Metazoa; phylum Chordata; class Actinopteri; order Cichliformes; family Cichlidae; genus Pelmatolapia; species Pelmatolapia mariae. Next base: position 56,532,315 of record NC_086229.1, on the reverse strand, counting down.
GGACAGACAAGTGTAGGGAATGGAGAGGAAGGACAGACAAGTGTAGGGAATGGAGAGGGAAGACAGACAAGTGTAGTGAATGGAGAGGAAGGACAGACAAGTGTAGGGAATGGAGAGGGAGGACAGACAAGTGTAGGGAATGGAGAGGGAAGACAGACCAGTGTAGGGAATGGAGAGGGAGGACAGCCAAGTGTAGGGAATGGAGAGGGAAGACAGACAAGTGTAGTGAATGGAGAGGGAAGACAGACAAGTGTAGTGAATGGAGAGGAAGGACAGCCAAGTGTAGGGAATGGAGAGGAAGGACAGCCAAGTGTAGGGAATGGAGAGGAAGGACAGCCAAGTGTAGGGAATGGAGAGGAAGGACAGCCAAGTGTAGGGAATGGAGAGGAAGGACAGCCAAGTGTAGGGAATGGAGAGGGAAGACAGACAAGTGTAGGGAATGGAGAGGAAGGACAGACAAGTGTAGGGGATGGAGAGGAAGGACAGACAAGTGTAGGGAATGGAGAGGAAGGACAGCCAAGTGTAGGGGATGGAGAGGGAAGACAGACAAGTGTAGGGAATGGAGAGGAAGGACAGACAAGTGTAGGGGATGGAGAGGGAGGACAGACAAGTGTAGGGAATGGAGAGGAAGGACAGCCAAGTGTAGGGAATGGAGAGGAAGGACAGACAAGTGTAGGGAATGGAGAGGAAGGACAGCCAAGTGTAGGGAATGGAGAGGAAGGACAGACAAGTGTAGGGGATGGAGAGGGAAGACAGCCAAGTGTAGGGAATGGAGAGGAAGGACAGACAAGTGTAGGGAATGGAGAGGAAGGACAGACAAGTGTAGGGAATGGAGAACATAATACTCTGCCATCACCTTTGGGAGCAAACGCAACAAATCAAGAGCAGCTTGGCAGTAAAAAAGAAAAAAATGAAGACAGTAAAAGCCTCCCCTCAACGAAAAAAAATCAGTCAGGAAATAGTACAACAGAAGATCCGTGTAGAGATGAACAACAGGAACAGTGGAAAGAAAAAAGAGAAACTGAACAAACTATACTCTAACAGTCGGTCAGTATTTGTTCTTTTTCTCTTTTAAATCACTGTTATTTATTAATTACAGGCATTTCATTACTATTTGACACTGTACTCTTTTTGTAATGACACACAATGTTTAACTATATTTATTTATTTACCAGAGCAGTAGTCAGTATTCTCAGTTAGTTGTTCAAGTTGAATTTATTTATAAGCTTTTAAAATGCATTTCTAAAAAATTTTGTTTGGCATTCCAACTATTTGTGCTGTTGAAGTTAAAGGCTCTCTAGTGTAATTATTTAAGCATGTTTGCCACAGCAAGGCAGGTTTTATTATGTGTTATATTTATATGCACAATGAGATCACACAGTCTGTAAAGTGTGTACAAAGGAAGTACAGACCAGGAAAGTATGCACACAATCTACACACAATTTAACAGCAGTATAAAGGGTTGAGGTTTATAACAACAGCTAATCGATGAAAGATAAGTCAAAAATATTGCCCAGGTGTAAATGTAGCACAACTATAACTAATTAAATAAGGAAAACAGTAGATCAGGGTCCACCTGCCAAAAAGAATAAAGTTAAAAAAAAAAAAACAAGCAGAAATCACACAAGACCAAATTGCTGATGTTTAACAAAAAGACAATAAGGAACCAATAAAACTGAGGAAATTAAGAGGTCATTACAAAATTTTTTTTTTTTTTAGCTATTCAGTATACTGTTGTAATTAGTGGATCCAGAGTTTGGTGTTTTACAAATTTGATTAACAAGCCAAGGTACCTCCAGTTGGATCTCGGAGATGAAAATCCCACAGGATTTGTGTGAGAACAGGGATCTAGTGGAAAAAAATCAGACAAATAAACATTGCCCACCTGCTTTTGGACCCCCTTCATGAATAATACTTGATTTATGGTTCTGATATTGTAATTGTTTGTGTTGATATTTGTCTTTCAACCTACATAAACATGCTCCTGTACAATACTCCAAAAACCCAGCAGTGTGTAGGTCAAGTGCTGCGTTCACCGCAAGTGGGATAACTGAAAAAACAGAAAAAAATACAGCAAACTGCAGGAGACACTTTTTTATTCTTTTTAACCCTTGTTGTCCTTTCAGCTCTTTATATGCGATGAATTTGTTCTTCTCCCCGGCTGACGTGGACCGACAACAACAAAAGCTCACAGTTGTACCAGATCCCTATGGTCTGCAAAGCACTGCCAGAGCATTTTTTCTTGTGTGTGTGTGTGTGTGTGTGTGTGTGTGTGTGTCTGTCTCTTTGGAGATTCTATAATGTTATAATTTCTTTTTTTCTTTGTAATTATTTGCTGAATCATTATATGAACTGTAGTTTCATACATGTTTATGAAGTAAATCTAAAGATTCGTGTAAATCCTTTAGTCTTGTCGTATTATTCAAATACTCTAGGTCAATTTCAGACTATGAACAAATGCAATTTCTTTTAATTTAAGCTTATACTTTTTTCATTTTAAAATGATGGAGATAAATGATGCATTGTTAAACTGTCTGGTGTCAAACAGCTAACAGATCATCTGCAGAGGAATGGCTTATTTGAAGAGTTTCCGTCAGGTTTCAGAACTCATCACAGCACAGAAACAGCTTTAGTGCAGGTTACAAATGATCTTCTTATGGCCTCTGACAGTGGACTCATCTCTGTGCTTGTCCTGCTAGAGCTTAGTACAGTGTTCAATACTGTTGACCATAATTCAGTAATATTCTATTAGCGCGACTAGTGCCCCCTTGACTGATGCTGTTGTCCTTGTCTTAGTGTACTGATGGATACCGATAATGAGTTATCTTTGTTTAGTAGAAGTTATATTCCAGTTTGAATTTCACCATATTATACGATTACTTTTAGGTGAGTCTAATAATCACATGATTGATGGCTCTGGCAATATTTTATACATCGCGACGAGTTGGAAGTTCAACAGCCCCTATTACATGTAGAATGTAATTGTTACAATGTGTTGTGTGTATGTTTGGATTATATATACACATCTGATTTATGCCAAATATCTTGCTTATTAGGAACTACTTATTATGATTATTATTATTGCTATTATTATTATTATTATTATTATTATTATTATTATTATTATTATTATGTATTCAGCCATTCAGTATATTTTCTTCACTTAGATACCTTTGGTGTAGCAAAATATGCAAAATATTTTAAAATTGTAACTGCTACCATCTGTTTCTACACACAGAGATTGAAAAGTTCCCTAATAATGAAGAATCACAGAGTAGATGCATGTATAAAACATGCTCTTTTGTTGAAGAGCCAGAAAATGATGAAGAAGAAAGAAAAGGTAGAAGTCAATGAAACTGTACATGTTGGTATAGAACCTGGATCTTCGTGTCAAAAAGAGTTGGAAAATTACTATGATATTTCCAATAAAAATCTTCCTCCTACAACAAAAGTGACACACAACAAAAAAAATAACCAACCAGGAAGAGAGTCAGCAAATAATCTGTGCAGAAATGAAGAGGCCCAATCAGGTAATGGGAGACAAGCACAACCTGAACAATTTGATAATAACACTGACAGAAGACACAATGAAATCCCAAATCAGAGTCTGATGGATGACAGTGGACAAGAACATCAGCCTAAACAAAGACAAGAAGCAAAGAATGATACCAGCATTAAAGAAAAAAAAACAAAAAAACACAAAGAGTTCACCTACCAAAAAAAAGAAAGTAAAAGAAAACCAGTAGAAAGGATAAAAGGCTAAATTACAGATATTTAAAAAAGAAAAAAAGGGATTTTTTTTGTTTCTTTTGGTTATAATATTAAGTATACAGTTGCAGTTAGTGGGTCCATAGTGTTTCTTTTACAGATTTGCTTAACAAGCAAAAATCCCAGAAGGAGATACAAATCCCTTAGGTGTTGTTTCAGGACAGACATCCAGTGGAAAAATCTGACAGTTTAAACATAAGTTACCTGCTGTTCAACCATGTCAATAATACCTGTTTTTTTGATACTACATTTGTAATCTTTTGTGTTGGCATTTACATTAACTACATAAATGTGATCCTGTGCAGTCTTCCAAAATGCAGCAGCATGTAGGTCGAGTAGTGATTTCACCGGGAAGAAAAGAAAAATGAAAATTTTAAAAACACAGCAGACAGTGGCTTCAGTGAATACTTTTCATTGTTTTTAACCCTCAGTGTCACTTCAGGTCTTTGTATGCTGTAAATTTGCTGTTCTCCGTATGTGTCACGGACCAACAACAACACACACCCATCATCACCAGGGTCTGCCAAAAGCTTCTCTCTCTCTCTGTGTGTGTAAAACTTTAAAGCTTGTGTACAGTAAGTGTGTTAATTTTTTGAAAAATATTTTCTGAATCTTTATTTTGAATGTATCATATTAATGAAACAAATCTAAATATTCCTCTACATGCTTTAGTATTGTATTCATATTCAAACACTCATTTTAATGACTTTCCACATACTACTACTAATAATAATAATAAAACTATACGAAATATTTTGATGTTAGCTGCTGGTATTCTGGAGTTTAGGCAGATTTTAGACAATGGATCATCAGAGTTCTTTGAAATATATTTTTAATGTTGTGCCTTTATTGGATGGTGATAGTTAAGTGAAAGGTGGAGAAAGTAGAGGGTGGGGGTAACAGTTAGCTAAATAGCCGATAGAGAATCCACACCTCTGTATTGAGCACAAAAAAAACTTCAATCAAACTGTAGCAATGGGAATTGCATTTACCATGACTGTTTATTAAGAGTTTTAATAAAGTTTATAAAGAGAACAAGATGAAACACTAACTGAAAATAATAAATACATTTTAAAAAATCTAAATACCAGGTAAGCCACACTAAAACCTGAGAAATACTAGTGTGATCCCGGCACACACAAACTCCTGGGTTTCACTTTACGAACGTTTTTTGTACAATGTTCAGAGCTGATCGCTCGGTTTGGCTCAATATGCCACTCCAGCTGTGCTCTAGGTCAGCTCTCTGCCCACACTGCTGCATCACTCCCCTGCAGATGATCCACAAACCACACTTTCCACGAACAGAAACAAGTTTATTTTTGTTTTTGTTTCTTTTTAAACAAAAATGATGAAAATAAATGATGCATTATTTAACTCCAAGTAGCATTAAAGGATTCATATGTGTGAGACAAATTTTGTGTTCGCTAGACTTCACCACTTCAATTCCCATTTTGATTATTCCTTACGTGTTTCTGTGATGAAGTAAAAATCACGAGCATTTTGCAAGTTTCAAAACTTTTATTGAAAAAAAAATACATATTTAGTTTTGACAGGAACATAACTACAACACGTAAACCAGCACAACAAAACATTTTGTCACACCAGTATCTGTCATATTTTATACTGTAGCGGACCACTACTTTTGAGGAAGTGTGTTGATGTATTTTGTGGCGCGGTGTGTTCAGTTGATGAGAGAAGAGGAAAAAAGCAGGAGTACAAACTAATAGCTCAGTGTCGTCTGTTAACCTCCGCAATACCAAGTACTATTCTGTGTTATTCAGAATCCTCTAAGAACAAATTATGATACTGCTGACACAGGCTGTATTATTCAGCTCTTTAACAAAACAAGATATAGCATATATGACTACTCCTACTAATAATAATAATAATAATAAATCAGTATTGAAATGTATTACATGTGTTGTCCAATCTTGAAATGAGCATTAGTTAGTAGGGATGCACCGATACCGATACTGGTATCGGGCCGATACTGTAAAATGCGCGCGTACTCGTACTCTTAAAAGTTAACCGATACCATGAACCGATACTAATGTAGCCCGGATGGGAATTTGGGAGTAGATACTCATAATTCCCATGGACTTGAACGCCACGGTAACATAAGGTGTTCACAGTTATGTGATGTAACTGTACCCTGAATTTAATTTGCCCTGTAATATGTCACAAGGTAAATACAGGTAATTAGAGCAATCAAACTGTTATGTTAATCATAAAGTATTATTGTATGGTATGTAACTCTGAAGGGAGTTAAAATATTGTTCAGAGTTCTAATTTTCTGGAGGCCCGTGAAGGTAGCATAAAACGGGACCTGTGTATCTGTTGCAATGGAGGAGGAGAAGAGAACGTCATGGAGAGATGCACGAGGTTAGCTGAGCCAAAGTGAGAGACTCGGCTAGTTTTACTGAGGTTAACCAGCACAAAAGAGTGTGTGACTAGAAAGCTAACCGTGTGGGAGCTTCGCAACAGAGTGTGGGTGAAGTGACTTTTTGTTTCAACGGTCGCACCACCGTGGAAAACTGTGTTTCCAGCTACGACCGCCGAGGCTAAAGGCTAGCCCGGACTGCTTGGCTGCGCCGGAGGCAGCCGCTATGGACTGTCGGAGAGCTGGACAGTGACTCCCTAACGTGCTGTAGCAGAGACAACATCGGGTCCGCAGGGAGTGGATTTAGTGTGGGACTGGTGAACGGCGACCTACCGAGCAACGGAACTGTAAGTCAGACTTTTGTGCTCTTACTGGGGAGAAGAGGATTTTTCTCCATCGTCCAGCGTGAGCAGCAAACAGGCCTGCAACAAGTGTGAATGTGAGTGTGTGGAGCCCATGTGTGAATATTGTTTGTTTAGTGGAGTTATATAACGTGTTTTGGAGTGTATATTAGTGAGTCACTTACCAAAAGGTGATAACATAAGTTGGGTTGTTTAATATAATTTGAAAGGGAATTATTTCATTTATCCAGTGTATTTCATTTGGTTAAGGAATTGGAATATCATTTGAGTTTAAAAAAGGGATGTGTTGTACAGTATTTGTCTCTGCCCTTACGTTCAGTAAACGTTTCGTTTGTGTTAAAGAGTTGTCTGGGGTCGTTTCTTTACTACTGGTTAAGTTTAACTTGTGTGTGGTAGAAGTATCGGATTTTGTACTTGGTATCGGCAAGTACTCAGATCCAAGTATCGGTATCGGATCGGTTTGAAAAAAATGGTATCGTTGCATCCCTATTAGTTAGTAATAGTAATTTCTTTTGACTCAGTTCTACTGTTTGATAATGTTTTTAAACCATACATATGATGATTATATATTACAGTTTTCTGAATTGCTAAAACACTAAATCCCATTGGAAAAACTAAACTGTCAACCACCAAAACTATTTCATCAAATCAATCCCACTGTTGTCAAAATCTTAATCACTAATTATCTGGTTAGGATACCATTTTCAAATCTGAATCTTCCATTTACCAAAACTCTAAACACATTCTCAAACACAAAACACATTTAGCAGTGTGTTGCATGGCTGCCACAAACGATTATTTTGGTAGTCGACTAGTCACTGTTTGTTTTTGCGATTAGCCAATCAGATCATGGATCCATTGGGCGTAAAATGTACAGCTTATTGCACCAGCATGCATCTGCTCTTGTATAATTATCATTAGCTTACAGCTTGAAGTGTTTAACCTCCTAAGACCCGAACTCTTTCATGTCATGCATTTTCAATTTTTCTTCGTTTTTTGGGTTGATTGGGACCTGATGAACGTAATACCAAAGAAAACCTAATTTTTGTTTCTGAGAAAAATTAGATCTACATATGAGGACATTCGTTTTAAATTTTGATAGACATTATACTGCCACTGTTCTAACTATCGAGCTGGTGGGTAACAGATGTCTCCGAAGATGTCTCCGAAAACATCTAAGCACTTTTGCAAATATGTGATGTCTTAATGAACCAAGCAGATATTTGAAGTTTACACAGCTACATTCTCGTCTAAAAATATCTGAAAACTTTATTTTGTGACCCAGAAAGAGTAATAAGAGTAATAGTAAAACTAAGTAGCTGCCGCCATTGCTGGAAACTGGAATTGGTTGGGCCACACTATGAATTATGGGATAGATGGGCCACGAAGGATACACCCCACCCATCCTTCAAATTTGGGGAAAAGGAGGACTCATTTGTCGGTCGCATTTGGAGGAGTCTTCGAATTTGGACAGCCTTCGTTGCGTCACTCTAACGTAATCGGCCTTCAAATGCGGCCTCTGAAGGATGCGGCCCCTAAATTTGGATGCAGCTATGATACCAGAGATGGCTTCTTCTGCCATCTTCTGTTTCAGTCCGTTATTACACTCTTAAATCCTACTACTTATTCGGGCGTCTTTCAGGATCTTATAAAGCTTCAAACAACATACTGACTATTAAATTAGTCGTTGATTTTGATAGTCGACGTATTCGTGACTAGTCGACTAATAGTGGCAGACCTACTCTGGGTAACTGTTTTTGTCATGTAATTGGATTGCACTTTGTCAGGCCTCTACGCTAAGACGTGACCAACTTGGGTGTCCCACCTGAAGGCTAAGCTTCTGCTGTTCTAGGTGTACAAGATAAAGCTCTAAATATCTATAAAACTAGGTTTTATGGTCACTAAGGCATGCAAAACCCCCTGACCACGTTAAGGTGGCAATCCCTCAGAGGGAAAACAGAAAAGCAAAAAAACAAAAAATAAAACAAACTGTTCCTCATCAGATTCTAACAACTAAAAACATGACATTTACCTTAATTGGATAAATGTCAATATATTAACGAATATTTTCGAAACCAACAATAACACTTCTCACTATTGCCAATATGAACAAAACTAAAAAGAGTAGGTCCAGTTATACATATATTAAAAAAACAAAACAAAAAAAAAAAAAAACGAGAATTCACAGTCTTGAAAAATAAAACTGAAAAATAGAAATAAAGAATAAAATATAATATCCATCCAGATTTTTACAACCAACAACATAAAATTCATCTTAATTGGATGGCCTAATTCAAATAGATTTGCAAAATTAAGTAAGAATAAAATAAGACCTCTCAATATAGCCAGTACTTCCAAAACTAAAAAGGGTTGGCATAGTAATAAAAAACAACAACAACATAAATACCTGGTTATTGCAGTTTCATGGAAACTCAAATTAACAGACAGACATTAAACACACCTCAGGCCAGGACTCTGCAGTCTATTTACACCTACAGGCCACTCTTTCAGTGATGAGGATGTACACATCCTAGACAGGGAGGAATGCTAGTTTGAGCGCGGAGTCAAGGAGGCAATTTACGTGAAAAGGGAAAGACCATCTCTGAATTGAGGAGGGGGCCTAAGAGTACATCTGTCACCATCTGACAATGCTGTGATTGCAGCCATTTCCCAACTCTCTGTGAATGGTACTCATGGCCATTGATCAGTGGTTGCTGATCAATGGTCATGAGAATATGCATAATTATGATGAAGGAACTGACCTCCCAGCCCATTGTTCCTTCAGTGGGATAGTTTTAGTCATTATGCAAATATACCGTTTAAAAGATTGGGGAAACCTGCAGTCAGCTGAGACTAAGGAAGTCACTTGGATGAGTGACGAAATGTTTCTCCCAATGAAAATGCTACGTCTAGATGAAGAGAATCAACTTTGGGGAATTAAGTATGCTTAACTATTGAATATGAACATAAATTTTCTTTCTTGGCTCTTGACGGAGATAGTTGCACTTTCTCCCTCTCCCCTATCTTTCCTGCTTGGCTTCTCATGTCTTTTGTATAGTCTGGCTTATTCTCTAACCCTAAGAGAGTCTCTCAGTCTTGCTCTCTAAAAACCTAAAGAAGAATTATGGATTTGATTAACTGGACCCTTTACAAAATTGACAAACTCCTGGGCTTGGGAGAGCCCATTTGTCCTGCGGAGACGTTTGCTGCCTGATTCTCGATGGTCAGTTGCGTTGTGTGTCTGGCGACACTCTCGATGGAGGACATTGAACGACATCTACCAATTTGGAACCACGATAACAGAGTTCTGGCTGATTGGAGCTGGCTCGGACCTGGCTTATTGAAGAACAAGAAGTGGCTACAGTTGTTTAAAATCCCACAAGGCTGGCTGACATGATAAACGATTGGCAGGGCTGTGAGTACTCAGACTGTGTTTTTGAACGCAATATGGATAAGATCTTGGAGAAGCTCATGGCTCTGCGATATGGATAAGATCTTGGAGAAGAACAACGGGAAGTGGGAGACCTGCTGACCAGTGACGGACATTAGACCAACTGTAAAATTGGATGCAGTTTGTTCTCACTAAACAAAACGACTACCATCTCCATGTTATGCGTCCCCCTGGCGCCAGCTGGATGCTCAAGGCAAAAGCTGACGGGAATAGACATAATTCTCCATTAGATAACAAGACTGTTTGTTGTGACCACGTTGACCGAAGATTGTTGAGTTTTGCCTAACCGGGTGAAGGGACACTTTCTCTCGGCTGAACACGGAATACACACACAGACGAGCATACACTAACAAGGACCTACACTCACACCCCCCCCCCCAAACGCCTACGAAGCTTATGTCTTCAGTGTTGTGAGATGTGATGATTATGTGCTATGTGCTGAGGTGTTTTTTTTCTGTTCTCAAACTGATCTCCCTGTTGGAGCTCAGTCTGGGGGAATTCTTTTTTCTCCTCGTCTTTCCTCGTGTTCTGCATTTTCCATTGTTATACCTCTCTGACCTGTCTTCCACATGTGATGTTTGTGTAATGTATGTATGGTCGGAAGGGTAAGATGGGGCTGGCAAGGCTGGCAGCCTTAACCCATTTCCCTCGGGATGAATAAAGTATTATCAGTCAATCAATCAAACAAACCTAAAATGCATCTCTTTATTTTCCACTACTGTGATAGCTACAGACACAAAATGTGAAAGTTGTGTTACTGTCAATCCTGTAACACAACCAGACCTAATTATAATTTCTTAATTTGTGTTACTTTTATTTTAGTAGAAAGACACAAGAGCAGGACCAAGCAAAGACAAGCAACATGTAATTGCAATTGAAAGCGTTGATTTAGAGAAAACTGACATCCAGGAATGTTGCTAAAAGTTAAATGTTGTATGGTCTAATAGTAACATGACTGGAGAACCCCATAGCTGCTGATGCACAGATAGTTACGTTTCCACCACACTGGCCAAGCAGTTCAATAATGGCACGTTTACCTATGACATTGCAACCTTTTCTTCTCCATTTTGCTACATTTACAGTTTTTTCTGAATGCTTAAACCCTAACTGTGATTCTTATAGCACAATTTCTAAAACTATTAATACTTATAGCAAAACCACTCACTGAGTTTGCAAAACTAAAAGCACAAACACTGCTTTGCACTCAGTTTGCCATTTTGTAACACACACTTTGCAAACCTGTAGCTCGATGCTGTACCACTGCACATCACTCTTTTTGCAGAACTGTAAACACAACTCACGGCTTTACACTCAATTTCCAAATGATCAACGCACTCCTAGCAAAACTATACACATTTATGGCCATTATTTACACTATTTTGCCAACTGTCTGGCACACTGTCACATGTGAAAACTTTTTTAGATAATTAGTTCACTTTGCAATCAGCCTAAGCACTATACTACAGGTAAGCTGTGTGTGTGGAGTACAGTGGAGGGAGCAGGAAGAGTGAGAAGTAGAGGAGGCCGAGGAAGAGGACGTGGAGGTGAAGAAGCAGGACGAAGAGGACGAGGAGGATGAGGAGGGGGGGAGAGGAAGGGTAAGAAGAGTAAGAAACAGAATAACTGATGACATCAGAGCTACAATAGTGGACCATGTAATCAACCATGGAATGACCCTGAGGGAAGCTGGCCAACGGGTTCAGCCTAACTCGAGCCGCTACACTGTAGCAAGCATCATAAGGACATTTTGAAATGAAACCAAGCACACCATTGTTTTTCTTGTGACATTACCAATAAGTTTGATGTGTCACATGGCCCTCTTCCTAGTGAAAAAACAAAAGTTGTATCCAAAGATGGCCGACTTCTAAATTCATGGTCACCACCCATCTTGAGGAGTTTGCCCCCTTACATATACTAATGTGCCACAAACAGGACTTTAATATCACCAACCATTCCCATTTTATTACAGTGTATCCATATAAATGGCCCACCCTGTATATTCTCTTATTCATGCAATCCATTATAGAAGGAGCTAAGAACAAAAACTAAAGAGAAAAAAATAACTCAAACACATGCAAAAATATAACATAGTTGTGAATGTTGTTAAACTGTTAAGTGGCTTGAAATTTATAGTCAGATTTATCTGTATTATTAAGTTAAGCATTAATAAGTAATGTTTTCTCATCACAGCATTGAAGCAATGTTTGTGATACTTATCCGGTTCAGTAAACAGTGTATACTGCAGAAGTGTGTCCCTGAAAACATTTTAGATCAGAATACAGGACAAGTGTGGAGTGCTGCTTTTTATAGCTCTGTACACAACATTGAACAGAGTAGATTTTAATAGTCTGACAGGTAGATAAGATCTGAGCAGGGGCTGTTCAGGTTATTTGAAGTAAGGACTTGGCGAGCGTTTTGAACTGGTAACGTAATGATTGCAAGGTGAGTCAACATTTTCTCTAGAACATGCCTCAACACATGGGCAGACAATTGTGTAAATCTCGACTCAGTGTATGGAGCACGGTGTTTTTCTACACGGTTATCATTCTTCAACTGACACACATCAGTGGAGGAAATTGATCCTCATAATTGATGAAAACAGACAGTATACTTTGGCTGTTTTCATCAAAAACTGATGAGCAGAGGTGGCAATAGAGCAGATACTTCTGTTAAAAAAAAAAAACTTCCGTAAAAGTTATGTACTGATTCATCTTCTCTACTGAAGTAAAAGTGAAAAAGTACACGATCCAAAATTTACCCAAGTATGAACGTAAAAAGTATCTCCAGGTCTAGCTGTTGAATGTTTACATGTGCTGTCATACGTTGCTGATTTTTCAAGGTTAAATCTAAACATACACAAACATCATACCAATAACATGCCGCTATTCACATGTTACGTTATTGTTAGAATGCATTGTTTGTATGTTTGCATAATATATACATCTGATTTATGCCTATAGAGTGAATTTTGATTCACTGTTTTAAAATGAACATTTTAAATATTTTGCTTGCTTTCTTTTATGGTGTACTTCTATGCCTTCTTAGAAGCTGTTATTGAGTTTGTTTCAGCTGGTCCAGAAACTTTTTATTATTGTCATTATTATATATTCATTTATTAAGAACATTTTCTTGTCAGTACATTTTCACTTAGATACCTTTGGTGTAGCAAAATATGCAAAATAATTTAAAATTGTAACTGCTACCATCTGTTTCTATACACAGAGATCAAAATTAATTTATTTTTTTTTCCGTAACGGTATAAACACTGAAAGGTGGTGGATTGGCCAGATGAAGGGAGATGTGTAAAAATAACTCAATTGTTTGGTGGTGGCTATTGCGGAGCTTCCACAGATTCAGTAACATTAGCAAGTGGTGGAGGCCAGCAGATGCAACACGCTGGCAGGTGGATGATGGAAAGGCAGGAGCAGCAGAGACCTGTGGCGGTGAACTGAACTTCAGATAAGAAGTTATGACCTGCAGTCTATCTGGGTCAGATATAAACCAAGTTTAGGTGGAGTTTATTTTGCTGGGCGGGTGCTATGATATTATTGATGTTGAACTTGTTTTATCTTATAAGGTTAGTTATTAGAGTTTCCAACTGTCCCGTAAAAAACGGAATTGTCTCGTATTCAGAGAAAATATTGCGCGTTTCGTATTGAGGTGAAAAGGAACACAGTTTGTCCCGTATTTCAGCTACAATGAAAAAGACACAAAGCTGGAGTTATTCTGTGTCTTTGCTGCACAGCTGCCTCTTCTTCTCTCATTCTCTCCCCTCCCTCTCCTGTTTCTACTTCAATCACGAAACTGATCAATGATCAGCTGATCGGCTTTTCTCTTGTTTGTTTATCGCTCTGAATCTTACAAACGTTTTCATCTGATGTAAAATGTATAGAAATCCATTATTGTACATAGTATTTTTTTAGGGTCCCATCATAACTTCTTCAGAAGTAGTTAAGTACTGTATATGATGCCAGCATTTTCCCACATTTTCTAGATACTGTACCAGTACTGTGTGTAAAATGCCATCAAAAAGTCAATTAAGTTTTATTCTTTCTCACCTGTCTTTCTGTCTACTTTCACTTTTTAAAGGTTGCCATGTTAGAAAAAATATTTTGCCGGCTTTCCATGGTGTTTATTGATGTGGCAAATGAATGGTTTATGAAAATATATCTAAATCTGTCATCAGTAGTCAGTAATGATCATGTCTCACCTCTAGTCTTCTCTGTCACGGTCTGCCCGGGCAAGCCGTGTGGGAATTATTTAGGACCAGGAAGCGGCAGCTCAGGTGCAGGTGAGTATTTATTTAACAAAAGAAAATACAAACAGCAATGGCGCGGGTGAAGGTGAAACAGGAAAACCTAAACTGGGCAAACTAACAAAACAAACCAGAACGAAGATGCAGGGAGGTACGGGGAAATACACGGAGAGACGGACGGAGAGACGTAGAAAGACCAAGGTGAACAACACCGAATGATGGAGGGGACTAACGCAGACGAACCAGCAATGAGGACGAGGTAACACACACTATAAATACACACGGCAGGAATCAGGGGATGGGAAACAGGAGGGAAACACACCTGGAAGACATCACAGCTGATGAGGCAGGGGAAACGTAAACAGAACACACTGACATAAGACACAGACCTTCACAATAAAACAGGAACTTACACAAGCAAGGACACAAACTAAGAAGCGCGGACTAAACACAGGAATACATGGGCAGAACCAAATAAACACTAAACAGAGGAAGAACAGAACCAAAATCACAATAGAAAAACACAAACGCTGGGTCAAAAGGACCCAGGATCATGACATTCTCTGTCTTAATTTCAGGCTTTCACCATGTGTTGTAGATAGTTCAGGAGGTTAACTCGACCAAGCAGTCTACTTCCGGGTACTGTTTAGAATACCAGAATAGGGAGGATGGTGTAGGTTTAAGTTTATTAGACTGATACATATATACCAACAAGACAGTGTACATCACTGTGACAACAGCGTTTGTTTTCATTCAAAGGCTTTATGGTTTTTCCTATAATACCTGGTGGGCCGGTCTCTACTCAAAACGCCCGGGCCGATTTGTCCCAGTCCAGCCCTGGAACTAAGGTGACAGTTTAAACATAAGTTGGACCTGCTTGTCAATAATACGTGTTTTTAATTACAAAAGTAGAGAGGGGACAGCCTAACATAGGAAACAGGAAAAGACTGCTGTGTAATCCATCTATTTCAACAAATTAACTGTATTCTGAATACCACCTTTTAAAAAGGTAACTGTAACAGAATACAGTTACTCATATTTTGTATGTTAAATACGTAACGCCTGTACATGTATTCCATTACTCCCCAAAGAAAACTGAAAAAACACACAAAAAAAATTTAAAAACACAGCAGACAGTGGCTTCAGTGAACACTTTTCATTTTTTTTAACCCTCAGTGTCACTTCAGGTCTCTGTATGTTATAAATTTGCTGTTCTCCGTATGTGTAATGGGCCAACAACAACACACGCCTATCATCTCCAGGGTCTGCCAAAAGCTTGTGTGTGTGTGTGTGTGTGTGTGTGTGTGTGTGTGTGTGTGTGTGTGTGTAGAACTCTAGATTTTATGTACAGTAATTGTGTTATTTTTGAAAAAAAATCTTTTCTGAATCATTATTTAAACTGTTTCATATTTATGAAATAAATCTAAATATTCCTCCAGCTGAGACTGAAGAAGAAGTCACTTGGAAGAGTGACAAAACGTTTCTCCCGCTAAAAACACTACATACCTGCATGATTGAGATTGCATCAAGATGTTTGTCTGTGTGTGTATAAAAAATGTGGGGCAGTGGCCATGGCCAGGGATGATCCGAGTGTTTAGTTGGGATGTTTCTCTCCACATTGCAATGTGTTTATTAAACACACTTCAAAATGCTCACTCGGTGTGTTGCAGGTTATTGTTAAAGTATAAGTATGCTTAACTATTGAATATTAACATAAACAAGCCTAAAATACAGCTTTATATTTTCCACCACCTTGATAGCTACAGATACAAAATGTGAAAGTTCCGTTTCTGTTGTTATGGGTTCAAAAGTATTGGAGATAGATACAAGAGGAAAACCAAAATAACAACACTGGTCCGGCCGGGTTGAGTCAAACGATGATTTTAATGAACACACGTGTAGGAGATGAACACTGCACACAGACAGCATAAGATCTCAAAATGGTGAAGCGTTGCTCAAACTCTTATAGCCTCTAGTGGCCCCCACCTAGTCACAAAAGCCTAAACATTCACACTCTTTCTCTCACACGGCGCCTCAGCTGCGACCTTGGCTCCCTGAGATGGGGTAGAAAACCTCTCTGGTATATTCTGCTCTCTTCTAATCAGACAAATAAGATCATGACTCTCTGAAAACAGTATTTCTTATAACTCAGCAGTATAATGCATCATAAAACAATATCATTCATTCGCAATAAATCAGCAGTCTAATGTAATGCAAATCAGTTTAACAAATGTAATAGTTTCACCTTCTTCTAATTCAGGAGAATAAGGCAAACTAAAACTACATAATATTTTTGCCATCTTTAATTAGGGGTATAACATGGCATAAGGTAATATTATAATCCCACACTGTCAATACTGTTTCAGACCTGATTACAATTTCTCAATTTCTTAATTTTTTTAACAAAGCAAATTTTCTTCATGTCCTGCACATATCAAGTAAGGCTTCAAGTGGGGTTTGTCAGGATACACTGTGTGACAGGCGGATTTTAAACCCAATATGCAGGACTGCAGAGACAAAGGGTAAACTCGAGAAGACGGTTTTATTATTGGAACTCACGGGAAAATATAAAACAAAGTTGGGCTTGAGCCAAAAGTGCAAAAAACAAAATCACAAAACAGAGCAATAGATAATAATAACAAAAATATAATATGTGGGATAACACAACAGGGAACTGAGGAAAACTGAGTGCTTAAATATACACACGAGGTAATCAGGGAGAGAGACACAGCTGGGGAAGCAGAGAGACTGGCAAAATAAGATGGGACATATCATAACATGAGAACACCTAATTTAGCTGTAAACAGGAAACACGGAAGAGGCTGTGAAAATATAACAAAAGCCAAAAACAAATCATCAAAAATAGGAATACTAAAAGAAAAAATAATAATTCAATTTATTTATAAAGCGCAAGATCACAACAACAGGGACCGCAAGGCACAAATAAATATTAACTAAAACTCAAGGACTAGATCATTACCATAAACCAAGAACTAGAATTTCAAGAACACTGGATATAATTAAGAAAACCCGTGAATGGGAATGAAGAGAAATAAACTCAAAGCACTCAGTCAACGACCCAGGAACCATGACAGGTTTGCCTTCTTCTTGTAGTCTACTGTTCAGGTGTTTGAAGTTTGCTCTTTGTGGCCTGTAAGACAGAAAGAAAAAAACAAACAATATAATATAACACTTAGCTTTTACAGGATGTGCTACTGTCTATTGCTCTCTCATGCTCTCACTTTCTGTAGCGCTGCTAGTCAGATTATTGATGTTGCACTTTAATTGAAGGGGCATTACTTTAAAAGGCAACATCAGAGCGGCTTAAAATTGACATGGGATCCCTATGAGGTTGTATACTGTCAATATAAACTGCAGTTAGTCTCTGGAGAGATTCATTTTCCTTGTAAGAGCATTCCAAAGTCATTGAAAGAGTAGGTTGTATATGGGCAATTTCAAAGGGCTTTTATTTTGGAAGACAAAATAAATCGGACGGACTTGATATTGACATGGTATACCTCTCAGGTTGTATACTTTCGATATGAACTGCAACTATCCTGTGGAAACCCCATTTTCTTTTTAAGAGCATTCTCAGGTCATTGAAAGAGTAGTTCACATGCCACAGAGAGCTGCGCGGAATTCCTTTTTGGGGTGTCTACGATCAAATATCACAACAACTATAACTAGTACAGGCCACAGTTCACTTGTGTGGTGCAAGTTACTAGGCCTGTGTATGTTTTAATTTTGTTTTAAATGTGTGTATGTGTCTGTGTGTTTGTTTGTATTAAATGTTGAAATATATATCAGTGTCCTTTTAGGTTTTTATGACTTTTAATGTGTTTTTTTGTCATTGTTGTTCTTATTTTGTTTTTATTGCAGTGAACTGAGGACACATCAGTAGCTTTGGGACCTTCGATGGTGGGTCGTTTTCCATACCTCCTGTGTTGTACAGCACAGGGTGTAGTTTTGGTTTTTATGTGTGATTATGTGTGTTCTTCTTTTATGGTCCTCAGCTACTGTTACGTCCAGTTCAGTATATGGTGGCATTATTTAATTTAGGACACTGTTACAGAATAGGCTGTGCCACAGTCAGTTTTTATTGTTTTAGTTTTTATTTTAACAAATGCAACTAAAGATATATTAGTATTGGAGGCCATCTTCCTCAGTCATGCATCTTTGAACCTGTGTAATATTTTTATTTTATTCATAACTTCTCTGATCCATTCGTCACATTAAGTTGTCCTTAAGTCCTTAAGTGTAAGTACGTGGAATAAAAAAAAAAGTATATAACTTGGGTCTAATGATGATACCAGAGCAAATCACATAAACTAAACGGGATCACAAAAGATGGTTTACAGTAATAAAATTAAATATGTATTTACATTAAAAATATTATTTTGTAAATTCTAAAATGCAGCTCAGTGTATGCAAAAATAGTCTTACTGGCTGGATGGGTGAATAAATGACCGTCTCTGGAGAACTCGCCTCTTCAACTGCTGGGGGACTCAGGGTCAGTGTGGAGCGTGATAATCCTGATTCTGCATTGATAATAAGAATACATGTTTTCTTTAAGGAAGCAAGCATTAATTTTTTAATATAAGATCACTGTAAATATTTGTGCAATATGCCTTAACTGTGCTGGCATAAGTTTATAAAAGGCAGGAAATAAAGAGAGAAATGCAATAAAATGTCCAAATGTTCATAACATATGAACCCAGTTCTTGAGTTTGTTCTGTCTTGTTTATGGTCACAGTGGTGTAAACAAGTTGTTCTGAGATATCGTCTGAAGGGGAAGAATCATCTGTAGGCAAGAGAGGTTATTATGCATATATCAATCAATCTCAGATAATATTTACTTATAAAGCACTTTTCATACAGAAATGTAGCACAAAGTGCTTTACATGGTTAAAAGCCCCCCCATAAGTTTATAAAAGGCCGGAAATAAAGAAAGAAATGCAATAAATGTCCAAATGTTCATAACATACGAACCCAGTTCTTGAGTTTGTTCTGTCCTGTTTATGGTCACAGTGGTGTAAACAGGTTGTTCTGTAGGCAAAGGAGGTTATTATGCATATATCAATCAATCTTTATTTATAAAGCCTTTTTGATACGCCCATGGATACACACACACACACACACACACACACCTAAAAAGTAAAATTGGGCTGCGCACACATGAGCCAGGTGCATAGCTGGACTGGCCATCGGGCATACCGGGCATTTGCCCGGTGGGCCGCTGGCGATTTTTTGTTTTTATGGGCCGATGGATTTTTTTAATTTTTTTTTTAGGAAGGGTGTATATATAATGAAAGGTGTTGGATTGGCCAATTGGTCATGATCGACTCTGGGCTGGACCAATTACAGCCGAGGAGGCCGGATGCACCCTCCCCCTTGTTTAGCAATCCTATAGACGAACTAAACAAAATAGAGAACAAGAAAAGGAAAGGAGGTGTTTATGAAAATATCACTAAATCTGTCATTTATTAATTTTTAATATTAATTAATGATCATGTCTCACCTCTAGTGTTCTTGGTCTTAATTTAAGGTTTTTCCTATAGCGATTGACAGATCACGTGACTTTCGCGCATTGCATGCCGGGAACTCGAGGCAAAACAATCCAAGTACCGCATCAAATGCAAGCATTTGCAGCACCGCAAAACGCTCATTCTCCGGTTCCAATACCTTCTTGGGTTTTCTGTGCCGCACAAAAAAGGAATGTACAAAACTAAGGAGAACAATGCCGGTCCGTACAAAGACAGACTCGACGAAAAGGCAAAGAAAAGATACGAGGAAAAAATCAAAGGAGTGAAAGGGTCAGACCCTTACGAGCACAGAGTGGACAAAAGGTGCTGCCCAACTTTCACCACGCTCAGATTTATAATTATACGGTTCTTGGAGTGAGTGCATACACTCATGAAGTTTTTAGTAACTTTACCGACGGATGGGTACAGGACCTTGAAATGCACTGTGTAGAACGAAAGACCATGTACAAACAAAGGTAAGTTTACCAGTCTCACAAATTGTCTTCATAAATACACATTTCGTTAACCGTTTATTAATAGGACCTTTGAGCTCAACGGTAATTAATTAGTAGTGGAAATAATTTCTGGTACGCATTACAGAAATGTAGCAGTGACAATAATATTGTATGTTGTAATCGCACTGGACAATTAGTGATACAAAACAACTGTTTTATCCTGTGAATAAAAGTATATGTTTTTGTCAATGTACCGTGGTAATAACGGAAGCGAAACGCAATATTGTGTCAGTACAATTCACTATTTATGCACAATAAACAAAGGAGCATAGCGCGACAATTTTTGTTCAGCGCCAGACTTACTTGTAACCTATATCACTAATTATGTTAAGAAAAATGACATATTAACTAGCCTACTACAAAACACTGACCTTTGTGGGAATGCTTGGAGCAGACTAACATGTGAGCTGGAGTGTTCTGGGCAATGTTCCCTCTAAGCTGCACACGTGCGCAATTGCGCACTGCTGGCACGGTCTCTGCGCACAGAAAATCTGCACTGCGCACAAAAAAAAAATCTAACCTGAATTGAAATTAAAATTAAAAATAATACTTTAACAATTCTGTTTTGCAGTGTTAGTGACTGGCTGCTCCCGTATGGGATTAGAACGATGCCACCTTATCCCATAGTTCAGCCAATAATGCGATTCACATTCGTATATACGCAGCCAATCAACGTGGTTGACAGGCTATGACAGCGTCCTTATGTGCCGACACCGGAGTTTTAGCTAGCAAAGTGGCGTGGCTGATGTGGAGTGAAGCCACGTTAAGACAACGAGTATAACCATTGGAGATGTGAGCAGGACAGACGGAACAATTGACGGGAAAAGTGTGGACTTTATACCAGTTTTTTAATTGTGTTGATAGGCCTTCCTGAATACTATCGTTGTTTATATTTACTGCGGGAAGAAACGGTAAAAACGGCATTTTATAAGAAAAAAGGCTCGAAAGCACTCTCCGCCTGTGAGCAAAAACCAAACCCCCCGCTCCCCCTTTCCTATTCGTCCAAAAAGTACCATGTCGACCAATCAAAAAATGATATGGTAACGTGGCAACTAGTTGTTAAGAAACGGGGAGGGAGTTTTAGGAGTGACGGCGGTGTTTTGAGATGTGAGAGATTTGCGACGTTTAGCGCAAATCTTGTAGTTAGCGTGTAGTGTAGTCAATAGTTTTGTTGTGTGTCAGAACAATGAGGCTAATGCTGAATGTTACAGGTGTTACAGGAGTGATACATCTCCTGTTGTCAGGCCTGCAGGTATCAGGCTGTTGTTCTCCTTCATCTCATAGTGGATAGAAATTCTTTTTTGGAGTGGCACAAATAATTTGTGTGGCATCAGATTTGATACAGAACAGCTGATTGTTCTGTAAATAGTTTGAAATGTTTATTTAAAAAAACGCCTTGGCTGCATTTAAAAAAAAAAAAAAAAGCTGCAAAAAACTTTGTTGTCTGCTAAACTGAGTTACTTTTTTGAAGAAGTAGCTATATAATTAATTGCCCAACATTGGTCATTATATACTATATTTTGCAGACAGAGAGTTACAGGACTCTCTCCAGACCACAGACTCATAATACAAGTCAGAGCTTTATAAAAAAAAAGAAAGAAAGCTGTGTTTTTGAAATTGGAGTTCAAGTTATTATTACTTCTAATAGTGTTAACATACTACACAGGTCAATGACTAGATTTTTTTATATTTTCATTGTAAGTGGTCTAAAGCAGTTAATTAATGTACTCTAACATAAATGTAAATGCTGTAATTTGATTTGATTTTTATAAACCATGTAACTTGGATGGATTCAATGCTGGCGTGACCACAGTGCACACGTCTGATGTCGCTCACAGTGGTCCAAGGGATCGCTCAGGGAGTTTGTGTGTTCGCTCAGACACATGAAAAATTAGAGGGAACATTGGTTCTGGGACGTTATATTTGGTATATCCAGGCCATCCGTCGGCTCTTACTTCGGAAACATGGCTTAAAAAAATTCTCTTCAACAACGTAATCCGATAAAAACCGATCTCTTTACCCGTCGGCTTCCCGTGGCTGTCATGCGACCGGCTATTGCATTTAATAATACAACAGCTTCTTGCCATTTTTTGTGTTTCTTTTTATCGCTGTGTATCTGAGTTCAATTGAAAGCCTGCGTGCGCTAGTACCTCTTGCCTCAAGTTCCCAGAATCCTTTGCGGTTTTACCCCTGAATGACGTCACATTTTCAATCTCTATCCTGGTGGGCCGGTCTCCAGTCAAAATGCCCGGGCCGATTTTTTGTCCCAGTCCAGCACTGGCCAGGTGAGGAAACACTATCGCAGGGAGCCGTCTGCACCGGGAGCCGATCACAGACCGCAGCCTCCAGGCCGGGCACACAGCAAAGCACTTTAATAAACAAGTAAGCAATTTATTTCCTCTCGCATTATTGCGTTAAGTTGACAGCGCGTCAGGCAAAGAGGCAGGCTCCATCACGCAAGCCTTGTGCTTTGCGCTGGGCAAAGGGGGGAGGGGCGGTAGTTACAGTCGCAGTAGCACAGGAACAGAGCGGGAGGGAGAGACAGAAACAGAGCCAGGGACAACAATTAAAAAGGTATAGTAATCATCCACAACTATTTTCAGTTGCAGATGATAAAGGATTCAGAAAGTTTATTCATGCAGGCCCGTATGACAGAGAATATGCATCTTCTTTTTCATATCTTAATTTATATTTAATTGTGCTGTGGTTTGCAGTGTTTTGTGTTATTTCATTTTAAATTTGTTTAAAAGGAAAAGCTGAAAATTTAAATAGTTAAAAGTTGAACAGTGACTAGTTGGTTTTTGTATTATATGATTTATTTATTAAATTTTATGTGGAGTGACTAAATAAAAATATATTTACGGTGGCCCCTAGAGACAAAGCAGGACGTACATACTCCAAAACACGTAAAAACTCAGAAGCAAGTAAAAACTCCAAAACACATACAGTGGGGCAAAAAAGTATTTAGTCAGCCACCGATTGTGCAAGTGCCCCCACCTAAAATGATGACAGAGGCCAGTAATTTGCACCAGAGGTACACGTCAACTGTGAGAGACAGAATGTGAAAAAAAAAATCCATGAATTCACATGGTAGGATTTGTAAAGAATTTATTTGTAAATCAGGGTGGCAAATAAGTATTTGGTCGATAACAAAAATACAACTCAGTACTTTGTAACATAACCTTTGTTGGCAATAACAGAGGTCAAACGTTTACTATAGGTCTTTACCAGGTTTGCACACACAGTAGCTGGTATTTTGGCCCATTCCTCCATGCAGATTTTCTCGAGAGCAGTGATGTTTTGGGGCTGTCGCTGAGCAACACGGACTTTCAACTCCCGCCACAGATTTTCTATGGGGTTGAGGTCTGGAGACTGGCTAGGCCACTCCAGGACTTTCAAATGCTTCTTACGGAGCCACTCCTTTGTTGCCCGGGCGGTGTGTTTTGGATCATTGTCATGTTGGAAGACCCAGCCGCGTTTCATCTTCAAAGTTCTCACTGATGGAAGGAGGTTTTGGCTCAAAATCTCACGATACATGGCCCCATTCATTCTGTCCTTAACACGGATCAGTCGTCCTGTCCCCTTGGCAGAAAAACAGCCCCATAGCATGATGTTTCCACCCCCATGCTTCACAGTAGGTATGGTGTTCTTGGGATGCAACTCAGTATTCTTCGTCCTCCAAACACGACGAGTTGAGTTTATACCAAAAAGTTCTACTTTGGTTTCATCTGACCACATGACATGCTCCCAATCCTCTGCTGTATCATCCATGTGCTCTCTGGCAAACTTCAGACGGGCCTGGACATGCACTGGCTTCAGCAGCGGAACACGTCTGGCACTGTGGGATCTGATTCCCTGCCGTTTTAGTGTGTTACTGATGGTGACCTTTGTTACTTTGGTCCCAGCTCTCTGCAGGTCATTCACCAGGTCCCCCCGTGTGGTTCTGGGATCCTCTGGTGCAAATTACTGGCCTCTGTCATCATTTTAGGTGGGGGCACTTGCACAATCGGTGGCTGACTAAATACTTTTTTGCCCCACTGTAAAAACTCAGGCTACATCCACACGTACCCAGGTATTTTCGAAAACTCCGTTTTTGCATTTACGCATGGATGAGGAAAACGGAGAAAACGCAGCGTCAAAGATATGCGCCTTTTTTGACGTCACACTGTGCGCCACGTTTTGTTTCGGTGAAATGAATTTCTACAATACTGTTACTGTTAATTGTACTCTCTGCAGTGTTTAAATGCTTACATATACACACACAGTCTTTGTTTATTATTTCCCTCCGAGGCTTCTAGACTTATGATTGGCCAACATTTCTACACGTTTAGGAATATATCGGCACCTGTTGCTTTGGCATGCTCCTAGCAGCGTTTTCCTTCATTTCTACATTTACATGTGGACAGGATTATTTTTTTAAATGAAAACGGAAACTCTCTTTTTTCAAAAATACCCGTGTACGTGTGGACGTTGCCTCAGAAGCACGTAAAAACTCCAAAACATTTACAAAACACAACAGAAATGCTCCAGAATGCTAGGCGCAGTGTTGAGCTTTTGTTACCTAGAGGCTACACAAGCCAGCAAGTACCAACGACCGGTGTGTGGTAGTAAGAGGTAAATGAACTTTTTTTAAAAATTATTTGAATATATATGAGTGCTTGTGTATAAATACACAAACAATATACATATGCTTTCAATTGTGTAATTTAAGTGATCTAGGTAGCTCTGTTTTGGAAGTTTAGTTAACGCTAGAAATGTGTTTTAGAGTTTGTACGTGCTTTTTGGAGTTTGTATGTGTCTCTAGGGGCCACTGTATATATTTATATATAAACATATATAAATAAAACCACTTTTTTTACATTAGTAATTCCTTTTGTGCATAATTTTATATTATTGTAATAATAAATTAATTAAAGCAACAAAACAAACTGAAGAGCCAGTTTGGAGCCTTTTTAGTGAGTCGAGCCGAAAGAGCTGGTTCTCTAAAAAGAGTCGGAAATCCCATCACTAAAGTTGAGAGCCTGGGTTGACTGTTGGCGGGATCTTGGGACACAACAGCTGGGCGGTGCACTGTGTCGGCTAGCCCAGCGCTAGTAGCGGTGGTTTGAGCTTTGCCAAGGAGGATCGTGTCAAGTTCGCGTTCAGCCCCCTGGATTTGGTATAGCGTGGATATCCTTTGTTCCGGCTCAATCACTTTTTGACTCAGGTTGAAGCAGCTTTCACAACTGGATGTTGAGGCCATTTATACATATATATATATATATATATATACATATATATATATATATATATATGTATATATATATATATACATATGAAAATATGTATATACTCTAAAGCTGTTTTTGGTAGCCCTCACGCTTTTCTTTTTCTGGCTTTGTGCTGTGGTTTGACCCAAGACAGAGTTTCAAATTACCAAAGCATCAGCAGTGTTTAAAACAAAAAAAACCACACACATACAACATACCTAGCAGACACAAAAATAATCGTTCTGTGCAGCATATGTCACATAAAAACACCACACTTCACTTTGAGCTTTTATTTTAATTTTCTTATATCTCAAAACTTACTAGAAATTGAATCATTCAGCCTCTCAAACAAGCGATAGACTTTTAATCGATTTATACTGATTAAGACAAAAGTCATGCAGTCCTACTGTGACATTGACTTGGACTGGTTAACCTTAACCCATGAAATAGAGTAATACAATAGTCATAAATATTTTTCCTCTCACCTACTGGATGGTCTTCATCTGAGTTTGATGCTGCTGCTGATGTCTTTGAGGAAACTAATGAATAGAAAGAAAAACCTAGCATTAGAAAAATATGAACAGGGAATAGAAGACTATTCTTAGAAATTAATCAAACTGAAAAACTGAATTACCTCGATGTTTGCAAGTATTAAGAAATCCGACTACCAGCAGTATTATCACTATAAGAGGCAACAGAATCCACAGCAGGAATAAGACAGGATTGGAACTGGAGTCATCAGACAGGGTCTCTCCTGAAGAATATGCTGCAATGGTACAAGTTTATAAATATCATTGCGTGTGTAATCTTTTTCTACTTAAAACATAAAAGTTGCAATGTGATTTTTATAACATAAATATTTTCCTAAAGACCAAAAGAACAGAAATCTAAATGTTGGGGTCACATTTCTCTCTCCATGAAGCCCAGCCATAGTAATAACTAAATATAATTTTAGCCTTACATCTGACATGAAGCCAGCTTTCTGGTGATGTTCCAACACTAGAAATGCTGCACTTGTATCGTCCTTCATCAGACCTGGAAACACTGTTAATTTTCATTCTGTCAGAAGGGCTCCCATCTATGAGGCCATTGTCTTTGTAGAAATTTGCTCTTTGATTGGTGTGAGTTGTCTTGCTTATGCAGCGGAGAGTAACATTGTCTCCCTCAAAAACAGGGAAAACTGGACTCTCTAGGATCACAGAACCATCTGAAGAAAATGCAAAATGTTTGTTTTTTTTGTGTTTTTTAAGGCAAATGACAAATACATTCTGACCATACAAGAAGAAGTGGATATGAGATCTCATCTAATTTTAAAATAAAACTATTTACTAATTTCACAAATATGATGAACTTACCAGTTATGGTAATGTTGACACTGTTGCTTCTCTGACCCCCTTTAACCTCACACCAGTACTCTGCACTGTCTGTTGGATAGGTTTGAGAAATTGTGCATGAAGATGAAGTTCTTTTACTATTACACGCTGGACTAAAATGTTCTAACTTTTCCTCAGTGGTTCTGACTCCTCTCAGTTCAGTAGAACCATCAGGGCTCTCACAATCAAAAGATAAAGGCTCGTACTGAAAGTGTTGAAGTCTTTCAGGAGTGACACAAAGAGTAGCTGCACCTAAAAATTAGAAACATCACAAGATTTATATTCTTATAAAATGTGTTAGTGAAAGATGATTAAATCTAAAAGGATTCTAATAAACATCATCAAAAGACTTATAAAATGTTTGAGTCAATCTCAACTTACTCACCCCCAAAAAGTAAAAAAAAAAAAAGATTATTTATTTTTAATTAACCTCTCTAACTTACTCACCCCTCTTTTGGGTAAAGCTATTTTGAACATGTGTCCCCAGCAGAATAACTTCAAGTATTACTAGAAGAGCAGAGGAAAGCCATAAATTATTTAATGTACAGTAATATACAGTAAACCTGAAAATATAAAAAAAGAAACCCAAGAACAATTACTCACATAGTCTGAAGCAGGGAGTTGTAATCACCATATTGTCTTGCTGTTGACTGAGTGAGTAGCAGAGTAAAATACAACTGAAGAATATCACTGGGGGAGGGCACGTTTCCTGTTCCTGTGCAGTTTGTTTAGTCATAATGTCAGGGAAGGTTACCTTTAAAATGTATTCCATTAGGCGTAGACCCGTAAAGGGACCTCTGGCTAATACGCCAGGTTCAGTGTCGGGCATGTAGCCGAAAACTAGCTTTACTTTGTTGTCTGGGTCAACTTTGCTTGCGGGAGACAGAGAGAGGCGTTGAAAGGCTGCTCCAACAGAACTTATTGTTTCAGAGGAAAACACGAACACAGTGTACAGTTGAGTCTTAATAGCTTACTTACAACTGGGCTCGTCAGGCACTCTTTTTGGCTGCAGTGGTTATTATTATGTTCACATGCTTCATACATGGTACCCCTGTAAAACTTTGCCTTTTGCCTTCATATTAAATATTTTTTTTCAATAATACTTTTTAAAAATAGTTTTTTTCACGTCATTGTGCGGGCCACAAGTAGAGGTGACATGGGCTGCAAGATTGAAACACAGGCATGAAGCCTCTTATTGTGTGTTTTGTTTGGGTTTCCACAAGCGTGCAATTACCAATACAGGGAATAGATTTCCTGAGGTCAGATGGCCCAGGATATGAATGGGCGTTAAGGTGTCTGGGAAGGGTTCTCAAAGCTCCATAAAATAACTCTTTAAATTAACTTTTGCATGGGTTGGATCAACTCAATCAAATGAAATTGAACTCAGCTGCAGTAAATAAGTTAATTCCTCAGTTAATTAAAGTGGTCCAACTTAAGTACACTGAGATGGAATAACAGAACTGCATAATGCTAAGATAGGGCAATTAGTCATTTGGCAATCCTATCCGTGATTGTTTAATGCTCATTCAAATACTTTTTTTTTCTGGTTGAAATACAGTAATTAATCAAGCTCCTACCTAGCAAACACACGCTCATGGAGCCCATGTGGGGACACTGTATGAAGACCCACAAATCATAGGTGTGGCCTCTGTAGCTGACGGTCTGATCTTCGTTACCTTGAAACTCTGGCTTTGTGTTGAATGATTATGTCTTTTACCTTTAACCATAGTTTGACACATTGTTGTTATTGTCAACCAAAGACCTCTTGGTTTACTCATGTCAGCTTTCCTTCCCACAAGTTTTTCTTCCTCATTCCCATGCCAAACATGCCTTATTGTGTTCCTCTTTTGCATTCTCATGGGGCTTTTATTGCATCATTTTTTGGGAGTTGTGCTTCGTTGATAGGTGGAAATCAATCTTCCATTTCCCCACATTTTTCATATTTCATTGAGGTGTCTTTCCAATTTTGTCTGTATCTTCGTCCCTTTTCTCCTTCCAACATCTTATTCTTTACAAAGTTCTTGAGCTGTCTCATATTTCTGGGAGGTCCTGGTTCTTCTTTGAGTGTTGCAGAAATCTTAGTTGTTATTTTATTACCTTTTTTGTTTCATTGTTCTATTAAATTTGTTCTATATAATTATACCTTATTGATGTTGTTTCTTATGTATTCATTTCCTGCTTTTATTTTGTTGTTATTTATTTCAGCTTTATTTGTAATTCAGTATTATTATTGTCAATTCCTTTCTTATAGTACTTAAATTTTTTTCAATTGTCTGTTTTTCTGTATGCTTTATAATTACTCTGGTCTTTGTTTATCAGTTTTTTTTTCTGAAGCAGAAGCCTAAGCAGAGAGGCCCAGACCTCCCTCTCCCCAGCCACCTCCTCCATTTTATCCGGGGGAACACCCAGGCCAGTCGTGAGATATAATCTCTCCAGCGTGTCCTGGGTCTGTCCTGGGGCCTCCTCCCGGTGGGACATGCCCGGAACACCTCACCCAGGAGGCATCCTTGTCTGATGCCTGAACCACCTAGGCTGGCTCCTTTCAATGTGGAGCAGCAGCGACTCTACTCTGAGCCCCTGGCCGAACTTCTCACCCTATCCCTAAGGGAGAGGCCAGCCACCCTTCGGAGGAAGCTAATTTCTGCCGCTTGTATCCGCGATCTCGTTCTTTTGGTCACTACCTACAGCTCGTGGTCATAGGTGAGGGTAGGGACATAGATCGACCGGTAAATTGAGAGCTTCGCTTTTACACTCAGCTCCCTCTTCACCACGATGGACCGGTGCAGCGTCCGCATCACTGCAGCCGCTGCACCAATCCGTCTGTCGATCTCTGGCTCCCTTACCCCACTTTGTTGCTTTCATAGAAAGTAAACAGCTTTAAGCATTTGTGGTACAGAATAATTTTCAGTATGTTCTTTTGTACAATCTTCTTAGATTAAGATATTTTAATTACAGTGAGTACTCATTAATTTTACCGGCCTCAAACTGTTAGACAGAAGAAGCTTCTCGGATGAGAAGTGGAATGTTTTCAAAAAACTTAAACAAGCCCAGATGCTTTTCTTTACAAGCTCCATAGACTGATGAATGCGTAGCTATTGTTTTGTTATACTCCTTTTTGGCAAGGTAATCTCAAAGTACTTACAAAAAGTGAGTGAACTGTGATTGTTTAAGGGGTTATGGAGAATAAAAAAACATTCTAACAATTTATCAAAGCATCTTCCTGTCATTTCTCATGTAAGCAGTTGTTACATGTTATATAGTGCTGTTTTTGGAGTAATTAGGAAAACACTTAACAACAAAATCAACAAAATCAATTAACAATTTCTTGCTTTGTTTGTCATTCAGTCTGTGGCATGCTCATTTTTGTGTGCAATATTGTTAATGTGAAATGTATTTATTTTTCATAATTCCTTCTTTGTATTTTTTATTTTATTTTTTTGATAATTTTATCAATTATGCACTTATTCCTCTTTTCTCCAAACCCTGGCAGCTACTGGGAAAGTGTGGTTAGAGTAATGGCTATGAACTCTTAGATAGGGACCTAATTGACTCAACAAGCTATAAAATTTGACTAAACGCGGACACTTTAAATTTTCATTTTTAGGAGTGCCTTGACCTGCTTATTTGAACAAATGTATCTATATTACCAAATGTGACACTGTTTTGATAGTTTTTTTCCGTTTGCTCTTTTGCTCTAAACAATACTGAAACAATGTCCTTTGGATAGACAAGACCAAAGTGAATAGGTCATTACATTCCCAGTGCCACATTTGTCAACCAAACACAGCATAAGAGCAAAAACATCTCATACTAGCTGTAAAGCATGGTGATGATTTAGACTTGTTTTGCAGCCACATGACCTAGGCACCTTCAAGTTATGAACTCCTTATACCAAATTTTTCTAGAGGTAAATATATTGCCTTATGTTCAACAAATTACCCAAAATACAGTAATGCAACAGGACATTTAACCCAAGCACACCTGAAATCTACACCAGAATGACTAAAAAAGAAGAGGGTTAAGGAGTTGCAATTGTCCAGTCACAGTCCAAACCTCATCCTAATGGAAATGCAGAGACGGGACATTGCAAGATCTGTGCACAAATTACTACAAACTTCATTGAACAGAGGCGATGTAGTACAGAAGTAGTACAGAAGACTGAGATGAAGACCTCAGAGGCTGAAAACGCGGAGCTCCAGCTGTGCTGTGTCCTTTCAGTGCAGTAACAGAGCTGGACACTAGAGGTCACCATTTGATTTAGTGTCAAAACATTAAAAACAATGATGCTGACTTGTTCCACAAATGAGTGGGAGCCTCTGCTTCCAGCATATAAACATGTCAAAGAGTCTTTTAAAACTAATCTTATATACTTTACATCATTTTAAATATAATTATTTTTCTATTTATGTGACATACATTTGATTTTTAGTCAAATTTATATAACATATATGATAAATATGAGTTGAAAAAAAACTTTTGATCAGATTTATTTAAAAACAATCAGGAACATTGTACATGTACTGTTTTGTATTTAAATGGTTGTAACCTAATGAACAAAACAGAGTCATGAAGCACGGCAGCAGAATAAAGGCAACAGAATTTGAAGCATAGATGAAATACATTTTATGAAAGTTTGGCCATATTTGACCCTAAAGAAGAGGTCAGAGGTCCAAAGTAACCTGATATTTACAATCCACATGTATCATTCCCTACATGCTGTCAGTGCCAACAATGACATAGTTTTAAATAAACGGCTCTATATAACATTATCATTACTCTGACTTTCAGGTTGATCTGTTGAACTTGGGGAGAGGTCAGAGGTCAAATGTGATATGATATTGTAAGTCTTTGTACTTTGTACGTATAAATGTTGAAATTACACAGCACACTTTTAAGAATCATAATGTTTTACTTTTATGGCTTTTTGTCAATTTTCAACCAACAACTCATAAAGTTTACCGTGAAGACCTCAGTATATGTAAGACAGATTTTATTGGATTATTATAACATTATTCTGCTCTACAGCCTACAGAGTTTTATCAGAATACTTTCACAACTTTTAGAGCTGTTGTGTTTACAGACAGAATGAAATGCAAATGTTGCCAAAAACAAGAGCTTCTTGTTTAAGGTAATAAGAAACCGCTGAAACCATTTTGAGCTCCTCTTTGGTTTACACATGATCGGATTCGGCACTCATCTGATGCATGCAATCAAGGACAACCGTCCCTGAGTTCGTCATGCTCAGTGTTTATCTGATGAACACAAAGGAATGTGCAGCAATGAACGTTAGAAACTGATCAGACTCGAGTGTCTGGTTTGCAGTGACTCGTTTATCATTGTCTCAGTCTTCGTTTCCTGCTCGGCTCCACCAACTCGTTTCACTTTGACAGTTTGGATCACTGTCTCGGAGGCTGGGTCTTTTTCTGTGGTAAGTCTTTGCCTTTATTTCTTTATTTGATTTCTTTTTTGTTTGTTTTGTTTTTAGTCAGAGAACAAACAAAAAAGAACCTTATAGCAAAACAAATTGTTTTTTTCTACATCTTCCTGAATAAACTCTGAATAAAGTCAAACTGTTGTTTCTCTGTCAAACTTTGAGCACGAATAAGATGACAAATGTCTGCCATTTGTTAAAAGCTCCAAATGTAGCAGCAAAGTGTGAGAAAAGTTGGATTTATGTTCATAAAGAACTGTTCTTGGAGTTGTGCAGAGACCTGCACTTAAAGCAGGACTTTGTCTCATCGAGGTGACTTAAAAGAAACTCTGAGCTTTCACTTTTGGTCATGTACTTAAGTTACACTGATACTGAGGAAGTTAATTTTAAACTTAAAGGTCATAGTCTAATCTGATCGGTGTTCCTGTTGGTCTGCTGGTTACAGAGTGGATGGAGTCAATTGTTGCATTGTTTCGGTTTCTCCCTTGAATAACTGCTTGATACAAACTCTGGAGCCCAGCTGTCTGAAACGACTGAAGATGAAGCACATTTTCTGGATTTACGTAGATTAAACGGAGTATGTACCTGTCTGTGTTCAACTGTGACAATGATGAGTTAACACAACATTTCAGCTGTTTGAGGGCAGTCAGTTTCTTCCTCAGAAAGAAGCCTGAAAGTTTAGAGGTGTTTGGTTTATTTTAAGACTTAGAGTCATCAGGTTTGTTCTGCGCTGTGTCAATCAAAGCTAGAGAGCTCACTTTTCTACTTTCAAAGGAAAATATAGTAGCAGCTCAAGGAGAGGGAGCACTAGCTCAAAGACACACCGTTCATGCTGGAAAAAAAACAAAAACAAAACCAGTTATACTGAAGGTGGCATATCATCCATGATCAGTTGTGGGAGTGTGATAGTCAGGCACGAGCACAATGTCAGGAATCTCACTGTTGTGATTGAACCACAAGGGTGTGACTGTTATTGACTCCACTGTTAAAACCCACATGCCCTACTAAGGATTTTTTAATAAAAACAATTG
This sequence comes from Pelmatolapia mariae, assembly GCF_036321145.2. NCBI lineage: Eukaryota > Metazoa > Chordata > Actinopteri > Cichliformes > Cichlidae > Pelmatolapia > Pelmatolapia mariae. The sequence goes on along the minus strand of NC_086229.1, from coordinate 56,498,978 downwards.
TGATCATGTTGGCTGTGTTATACCTTGTGACATGGATTTTTGCTGGAAATGTTCTTTTTAGTCAATTTTTTTTTTTAATCCAGTGTCTTTTACTCTTACATGTCATCCACACTCTGCTGATGTATTTTGGCACTATTTCAATACCTCTGTGTACCAAAATCTACACGTGCAAAATCTGCCAAAATCTGCTTTTTTCATCTTCACACACTGAGGTTAATTATGGACCTTCACAGTGTTCAGTGCTAGGACCAATTCTATTTACATTATACATGCTGCCCCTAGGCAGCATCATTAGAAGACAGCATAAATTTTCACTGCTATGCACATGATACGCAGCTCTATCTGTCCATGAAGCCAGGTAACACACACCAATTAGTTAAACTGCAGGAATGTCTTAAAGACATAAAGACCTGGATGGCCGCTAACTTTCTGCTTCTTAATTCAGATAAAACTGAGGTTATTGTACACGGCCCTGAAAATCTTAGAAATATGGTATCTAACCAGATTCTTACTCTGGATGGCATTACCTTGGCCTCCAGTAACACTGTGAGGAACCTTGGAGTCATTTTTGACCAGGACATGTCCTTCAAGGCACATATTAAACAAATATGTAAGACTGCTTTCTTCCATTTGTGCAACATCTCTAAAATTAGAAATATCCTGTCTCAATGGCGGAGGCCAGTTGTGGAAAAGACACTGGATTGAACTGCTAGCTTTCTACAGCTTTCTACAGTCGCTGCTTATCAACGGGCAATGACTTTTGTAACTTTTGTAACTTCTAAAACGGCAAACAGGACTTTGGTTAAGAAGAGGACAACCAACATCCTACCAGTTCTATCGATCGAAGTGTTTCGGGCTGCGCTCCCTAACCGGGAGATAGCTAGCAAGTTGTACGAATTAACTACCAGCAACTGCTAGCTCGCCAGTTAAATAAAAAAGGACCCCTGGACTGGAAAGGCTGGTTACCCAGTATGCCACCCAAGAAAGGCCCAACACCAGAGGAGGTCGAGGACATAAAAACCTCCCTCGGAGCGTTGTGCGGAGATGTGGCCGCAGTCAGGGCGCAGCAGGAGCTGCTTCTGGGGCTTCTGGAGGAGGTAAAACAGCTACGCCTCCAAAATGCCCAGAAGTACAGACGAATCATGGATCTCGAGTGGCGGGTGGATAAGCTGGAGCAGTACACCCGTACGAACGACGTGGTCATCAGCGGTATTAAAATCAAGCCGCGCCGGGAACGTCGGGGAGCCAAGCGATGAGGAGATCCGCTCGGTGGAGCAACAGGTGGCGTCCTTCCTCCAAAGCAAAGGGATAGAGATGGACTTGGAGCATGTAGAAGCATGTCACCCACTGCCCAGGAGGAGCGACAGACCACCGGCCGTCATTATGAGATTCGTCAATCGGAAAAACAAGGTCGCACTGCTGAAACAAGGACGCAAACTGAAAGGCACGGACGTTTTCATTAATGAGCATCTGACACGAAAAAACGCAGACATCGCGAGGAAGGCAAGGCAACTGAAGAAGAACGGTAAAATACAACATACATGGGTAACAAACTGCAAGATTTTCATCAAGCTAAACGGGACACCAGAAGAGGCAAAAGTACTGATAGTGAGGAACATGGAGGACCTGGACAAGTACAACTGACACTAATGTATCGAGGTAATATATAACTCTAATGACAATCAAAATGATAAATACACCAACATCTCTAATTACACCAGGAAATGACATGGACACGTTGAAATCAATTCTCCAACAGAAAGTAATTGATCTAGATTGTGAATATAAGGAGCATAATATAATAGACCCAGAAATAGATTCTGAAAGTAATTTTCTCTCTTCTTTTGTTAAAAATTGTAATTATTTCACACAGGAACAATATGAAAAAAAAATCTACCTAGACGGGAAGCTCTCATTAATTCACTTTAACAGTAGAAGTATGTACTCTAATTTTGATTTCATTAAGGATTACTTGCAACAATTTTCTCGCCCCTTTAGTGTTATAGCCATCACTGAAACGTGGTTTAATGTCGATAAAGGAATAGATTTCGGTTTGAATGGATATGATTTAAAATACATGAATAGATTAAATAAGGCGGGCGGCGGGGTTGCTATATATGTTCATAACTCTATAAAATATAATGTTGTAACAACTATGTCTATGGCTATTGATGGAATTTTGGAATGTTTGACTATTGAGATCATGAATGAAAAAAAGAGAAATGTTATAATAAGTTGTATATATCGGACACCCAGTTCAAGTATTGACATTTTTAATGAATGGATAGAAAAAGTGTTTTCTTCGGTGAACCAAAAATTACTATTCATCTGCGGTGATTTTAATATTGATTTGCTAAACCCAACAAGGTTAAAAGCCATTGATGACTTTTCTGACACGATGTACAGCTTATCACTATATCCAACAATAACAAAACCAAGAAGAAATAACATCACATAGCGCCACTATTATTGACAACATTTTTACTAATGTCATGGATTTCCAAATTAATAGTGGCCTGCTTGTCTGTGACATAACTGACCACTTACCAGTTTTTACTTTGTATGACTGTGATTTAAAAAAAATAATAGATACCAAGATTACGATAGTAAAGCGAACAATAAATGAAGAAGCAATTCATGCCTTCAATTTCGATTTAGCGCAACAAGATTGGAGTTCGGTGTATGAACAGTCAGATGTGGACAAGACTTATGAAAATTTCCTAGATATTTACACTATGTTGTACAATAAACATTGTCCTGTAAAAGAATACAGGACAAAGAAAAAAAAGATAAAAAGTCCTTGGCTCACAAAAGGAATTATCAATGCATGCAAAAAGAAAAACAATCTGTATAAACAGTTCATCAAAGTAAAAACAAAAGAAGTGGAACAAAGATATAAAGCATATAGAAATAAATTGACTGATATTATAAGAACGAGTAAACAACTTTATTATAGAAGAAGATTATATGATAATAAAAACAATATAAAAGGAACTTGGGATGTGTTAAATAACTTAATTAAACAAGGATCTTCTGGAACATCATATCCTGAATATTTCATTGATGCAAATGGTGAAAATCACAACATGAGTAACATTGTTGATGGGTTCAATACATTTTTTATAAATGTTGGCCCTGAACTAGCAGCGGACATCCCGTGTCAAAAAAATTGAAAATATCAGTAATATAAAATCAAATCCCTTTTCACTGTTCCTCTCAGCTACAAATGAGCAAGAAGTAATAAATATCACATTAAAATGTAAAAGTAAGTCTTCAATGGATTATCATGACATAAATATGTCTGTAGTTAAACAGGTTATTCTGAACATTGCTAGTCCCTTAACATATATCTGTAATTTATCATTTCAGTCTGGTTGTTTTCCGAAAAAAATGAAAATTGCAAAAGTAATACCACTATACAAAAGTAATGACAAACACAGTTTTACCAATTATAGGCCTATTTCACTACTGCCTCAATTCTCAAAAATTTTAGAAAAACTTTTTAATTAATTAATAGAAAAATTCTTTGAAAAACATAAAATAATAAATGTTGGTCAGTATGGTTTCAGAACGCAAAGAACCACTTCTATGGCGATAATTGAGGCAGTAGAAGAAATTACCAATGCACTGGATAAAAATAAATATGCAGTTGGTATTTTTGTTGATCTCAAAAAGGCCTTCGACACAATCAATCACTCAATTTTATTGGATAAATTGGAAAGATATGGTGTTCGAGGGAAAGCTGGAAACTGGTTAAAAAGTTACCTAATGGGTCGGGAACAATATGTTAGCATAGGGCATTACCACTCAGAGAAACTTGGTATTACATGTGGTGTTCCCCAAGGGTCAGTGTTGGGACCAAAACTTTTCAATGCTTACATAAATGATATTTTTGATGTTTCTCAAGTACTTAAACTCATACTGTTCGCAGATGATACTAACATATTTTTCAGTAGCGATGATTATATTGATCTTGTAATGACTGTAAACAGGGAGCTAAAATTAATAAAAAAATGGATGGATATAAATAAATTATCATTAAATATAAATAAAACTAAGGCAATGTTTTTTGGTAATTTAAAATATAATATAGAATTACCAATTACTATAGAAGGTGTACCCATTGATAATGTGAGTGAAAACAAATTTTTGGGAGTCATAATTGATAACAAAATTTCATGGAAACCCCACGTCAGACACATAAAAACCAAAATTTCCAGAAGCCTCGCAGTTTTGAACAAAGTGAAACCATACCTTGATAAAGATGCACTTCGTACTCTGTACTGTACTCTGGTTCTTCCATATTTTACATATTGTGTGGAAGTGTGGGGAAACACATATAAAAACACAACTAATCCATTAGTCACAGTACAGAAACGAGCACTGCGTATTATTCACAAGGCTGGTTATCTAGATCATACTCACAAACTCTTTCTTCAGGCAAAGTTACTTAAATTCCAGGATCTGGTTAATTACAATACATCCATAATCTTATACAAAGCCTTCAATAAACTTCTACCTGCAAATTTACAATCTATATTTGAAATTCAAGAAAGGGCTTATAATGTGAGAGGCTTTGGAGAATTCAAATTACCCAGAACTCGAACAACCCGTAAAGGTTTTTGTGTGTCTGTATGTGGTGTGAAAATCTGGAACAGTCTGAGTTTACAACTGAAACAATGCAAAAATATTCATAGATTTAAATTTCTCTACAAACAGTTGATCTGGTCACAGTATAATCAATGATGGTTTTAGTGTGCTCTGAAATGTCTGTTCTCTTACCATTGCTGGCATGGATTCCAAGGGGAAAAGGAAAAAAAAAAAAAAAAGTTTGTGTGTATGTATGTATATATATGTACATGTGTGTGTAGATATATATGTATGTATGTATATGTATGTGTGTTTGTTACTTGTAATTATTATTGACTGTTACCTGTGGTAACGCAATTTATAATTAATATATTCTGTATCCAGTTATGAAGGTTCTATTTGTTTTGCTTGGGCGTAGCTGCGGGAAGTTTATTGTTTTTGTTGATAAGTGAATATAGGGGTGGGATTTAATAAGTTTTCTTCATCCCACTCCTTTTCAGGTACATTTTGTTGTTTGTTTTTTGTTTTTGTGCACTTTATGTTCAACTTTATTGTTGTGCCTGAAATGAACAAATTAATAAAATAAATAATAAAATAAAGAGTGATGCTGAAAAACTAGTTCATGCCTTCATTACTTCCAGGCTGGACTACTGTAATTCACTATTATCAGGATGTCCTAAAAACTCGCTGAAAAGTCTTCAGCTGATCCAAAATGCTGCAGCAAGAGTCCTGACAGGGACTAGGAAGAGAGAGCATATTTCTCCTGTTTTGGCTTCCCTTCATTGGCTCCCTGGAAAATCCAGAATTTAATTCAAAATCCTGCTCCTCACATACAAGGTCTTAAATAATCAGGCCCCATCTTATCTTAATGACCTTGTAGTGCCATATCACCCTATTAGAGCACTTCGCTCTCGCTCTGCAGGCCTACTTGCTGTTCCTAGAGTATTTAAAAGTAGAATGGGAGGGAGAGCCTTCAGTTTTCAGGCCCCTCTTCTGTGGAACCAGCTTCCAGTTTGGATTCAGGAGACAGACACTATCTCTACTTTCAAGATTAGGCTTAAAACTTTCCTTTTACCACGGTGTGGGACGGAGAGATTTCACAGGTCTTTCCTCCCCACTGCTGTCAGACTCTACAACAAAGACTTTAAATGATCAAACACACACATCCACACATGTGCAATAACACTAATTTGCAATAATCTTTTCTGGCATCGTTGTATTTTTACTCAGTTGTATATAGCATTTGTATTCTATTTTTATCTTATTGTATATTTTATTCTACTGTATATAGTATTTTATTTTATTCTGTACAGTTGTGTACTGTATTTATTCTTATTTTATTTTATTCTATTTTTTGCTCCAAAACTTTTGCACTGTCCACTTCCTGCTGTGACAAAACAAATTTCCCACATGTGGGACTAATAAAGCTTATCTTATCTTATCTTAAAAGTACAATGTTTTGCTGATTGGATGAAGAGTTTTCTTATTTGTGTGTAGAGTTTTGCAAAAAATAGCCAATAGTTACAAAAAATGTGCTTAAGCCATCAGAAAAAACTGTAATCATTTGGCAGTTCTCTACAGGTTTGTTTTCTGTTCAATATTTATTTTTTGAGTGTTAGTCGAAATAAATAAATAAATTAACAAAAGTACAGGCTTTTTCAAGCTCATAACCAGCAAATGTGAACACATGGTACATATAAAATTTGACCCGACACACTGATAACTTTTTATCACTGTGAAGCGTTTATTGACATGACCCACTCCTCCCCTGCAGCTGAGCCAGGGACCACACCTCCACAGTACATTACTTCCACTAACTGGTATGTAATATGGAGCAGAATATTGCTCTACATTCCACTGAGAACTGTGGATATGTGTGGGGAGGGAAAACTTATATCAAGCAAGCCCCAAGTTATAATGAAGCACAGTCAACAGGTGCATTGTCTTCTAAATTTAATGTTGTTATTAATGGGACATGTCACTTCTGTCTAAAAAACTGTTAAAACTGTTGTAGTCAAACTTGGTTTGAAGAATATGGTCCAAGTGTGAGTTTTTCTGAAGCTTTCATGTGGGTCAAAAAAGTGAATCTATAAACCAGATGTATCTGTAACTTTACAATAGGTGACAGTACTGTAATTGCATAAGACAGTATAGATAGGATGATCTACACTCCGTGAAGTACTGCAACGCAAAAAAAACATGATTTATGTAGATATGCAAGTTAGATGACAGAGAAGAATTCTGCCCAGGAATTCATTTAGTCCTAATTGTACAACTTATTAACTGAAACACAAAACAGAATTTTCCAGACAGCAGTGGTTTCCATTGTATTAATGTTTTCTGTCTGTTTTCAGAGCTGCAGGATGGCTCATCAGCTGAATGGACTGTTTCCTCAATCACTGCTCAAAGCTTTCAGTGTTCTGATCTTCATCATTCTCCTAAAGGATGTCTGTAATGGTAATTCATACATAAATAAATGTTGTTGTTTTTTTGTCATATTTGAAGCAAACATATTAATTATTTATATTTGTGCTTGAAACATGCCTTCATTAAGATTCATGTTTAATAAGTCAAAGCAACACTGGCAGGATACAGAACAGCTTTTCAGTTTCTGTCAGCAGAGGTATTTGAATAGGACAGTATTATACATCAACATACACTGTACTGTGACACCAACAATAATCTTAATAGTTTTAGAATCAGAGATGCTGCTTGTTAGAGACATGGCTGACTGCACAGCTACATCTTTTAGCCCATTACAATTCATAGTGATTGTGATATTTAGAATCCATTCATGGTCTTCACTCATCTGCCATGATCCACTGGTGGAAGCCATGTAATGCCTTTGGCCTCTGCTAGCACCAATTTACTCTAGACATAAATACATGACAGTTTGAGGTGAATTGTCTCTTAAAGGGAAATAACAACTTGGGATGAACATAAAACAAGCAATTTATAGACACATTAATAATAGATAAGATAGCTTATAGACTCTACCTAGCAGAGTTTACATGCATCTAGTCTCTACAGTCTCCACATCACACATTTAGGTTCAGTAATTTAAAAAAACATTGTGAGATAATGCTAAAAACAATCCTTTCTGGCCATTTCTTATTTAGGAATTATGTTACTTGTTCTCAGGTCAGCCTCAGTTGATTGGTCCATCTCAGGCACTGGTGGCAAGAGCTGGTGACGATGTAATTTTGCCATGTCATGTGGAACCTGCATACGATGTTTCTACAAAGACACTGGAGTGGACAAGATCTTCACTTGACCCTAGATTTGTCTACGTTTCACGTGCCAGTCAGGAACTCGAAAAACTAAAAAATCCTTCTTTCAAAGGAAGGACGTCGTTGTTTGTTGATGAACTCAAGTATGGAAATATTTCACTGAAAATCTCCAAAGTGAAATTTAGTGATACTGGGACATACAAATGCTATATTCCAGATTTGGAAAAAGAAGCTTTAGTCAAGCTAGTTGTTGGTAAGTAGCTTCATGTTGATGGTCTTGCATTGTGCAGTCTTGTCCGTGATATCATTTGAAAGCTCTTTGTTCTTGCCCATGGTGATGGAGAGGTTGAATTGGGAGAAACTGATTCTGTAACATTTTTTCTGGGCTTTTGGTTGATGGTCTTTTTCCCTTGTTTAAAATTAAGACATGACCTAAAAATTTGATTTCATTTTTTTGTAAGTGACCAAACTTAGAAATTCAGAACTCTTTTAGCTTTACAGGTACACAAGTATATTTTTGCATCTTATAATTTCATTAATGCCCATTGACTTTTAAATTTCATTTTTTCCTTTGCCAGCATCAGATGCTGCCACCTCACCTGTCATCAGTTTATCAGGGATTGACAAGAACAGAGGAGGAGTGGTGATACAGTGTGAGTGTGCAGGCTGGTATCCAGAGCCTGAGCTGCTGTGGTTGGACGGTGAAGGAAACCTCCTCTCTGCTGGACCTCCAGAGACCCTCAGAGGTCCTGATGACCTCTATACTGTCAGCAGCAGAGTGACTGTGGAGAAGAGACACAGCAACAACATCACCTGCAGAGTCCAACAGAGGAACACCAACCAGAGCAGAGAGACACACATACATGTTCCAGGTTCAAATTATATTATTACATTTATGATACTTTTTGAATGAATTATACTTTTTTTATGATACACTTTTTGAACATCTGAAGTTCTAGAAATGTGTTTTGTTTTTTACCATTTCAGAGGATTTCTTTGAGATCCCGTCCAGTTCTCCCTCTCTCATCATCGGTTTGGCTGTTAGTTTGGCTCTTTGCATCATCCTGTTAATTTTATCAGCTGTTGTTCTTTTATGTAGAAATAGGAAACTCATGATGAGTAAGTCACTGATTAATCATTGTTTTTTGCTACTATAAATCAATGTTTTCATTCAGACTGAGATGAGAGGTTTAATATTTTAATCCAAGTTTGGACATTTCCTTCTTATTTAATTTTAATTTCAAAAAGAGACCAACAGAAGGCCAGAGGATCAGACTGGAGATGCTAAAGGTTCCTGTGGAGAAGCCAGAGAGACAGAGCCACTCACTACCAGCAGCTCTTCTACCAAACCTAAGAAGCAGACTTCATGCGTGAGTAGATAAACACGAATAAGTTAAATATCAAAATGTTCACTGTTTTTCAAAAATGAAATTAAATACTAATCAGGATTTGACAATAAAACTACCTGAAATAATGCTCAACAGAAAAAGAAAAAAACTGCACACAGTTACCACACAGACATTATTTACATTATGTGCATTTACTAGAGTGAGTAGAAAGAATTCTCTTTTGATATTAAAGGAATGAAGCAGAAATAATGTGTTTTTATTTATCATTATCAGATTACTACTTCAGTGATGTCACCACAGTCTCTGTCTCAGTAAAAATGTTGCTACTGATGAAGTTATTTTATATAATCAAGCTTTTCCTGGACTTTGGTTGATGACAACACACATCACCAACAAAGACAATAGGCCTGCTCATTAATAAAAAAAAAAACCATGTTGATTTAAAAATACAACCCAAGAATGAAAAACATGTTTTTCTACCGCATCATTGTGTTTTATGTCATATGTGCAGATTTATTAATTGTGTAATTCACATTACACTTTAAAGTAATGTGTTACATTATTTATTACCTGGAGTAAGTAATCCATTACCCTGTCTTATATTAGTTTTGTGTTACTCCATAACAAACCCTGAAATGCACCTTCACATAATTACCATTGATAATATAAACCTTAAGAGTACAATCCCACTGACTGACACAGATCTTCATCCTAATGACACCAGAGGTGACAAAGTCCAGACATCCTGTTCTTAAGTAGAAATACAAATACTAGTGTTAAAACATACTCAGCAAAGGTTGAACTACTGATTCAATTTCTTTACAAGTAAAAATGAAAATGTACAGACTCTGAAATTTACTCAGAGTAAGAAAGTAAAAGTAGCTCTTTGGAGGCTCTTTGCACGTTTCGAACAGCTATTTTTGTGCAAAGCTAACTAATAATGAAATAATATCAGTAAATGGGAATACAAATATTAGTTCAATGTAAATTTTAATTCTAATAAATGTAATTAGCTTGAATTACTTAAGTAGAGATTGAGCGACAAAAAGAAGAAAATAAAAAAAGCTCTATTTTCTGTTGCCTCCATTGTAGAGGGAAACTTTTCCTCTGAACAGAAGATGAGCATTAAAGAGGTTAAAGTGGGATTTCTCCATCTCTGAGTGAAGTTAGCTCTTTCTTTTCTCTTCCTGTGAAAAACAGCAGCTGGACCTTTAAGAAGACATGAAAGCTGAAATTTTAAATGCTAATTTACACACTGAGCCCTCAAACACTGACATAGATGTAACTGTGAAGCTGGATTTAAGAAAGAAGTGCTTAAAGATTTTAAAACATGTTTTGCGCCATCTTCTGTCAGTACCTAACATGACGTCATGTGGTTGATACACTTACATTAGTTTATTTTCGCTAACTAGTGACAGAATCTAGAAATGAGAGGAAAATAACGACAGTAAAACTAAAAATCAGTTTAAGAGGATCACATTTGGGTTTGTAAAGCACTTTATTAATGAGGACTGAAGGAGAGCGAGTCTGCGTCACGTGACAGGTGGGTCACATGACTGACAAAAACAGATTTTTCCTCCTCTGGCTGAGTGCACCGAGCTGTGCAACCACAACACAGCAGCCACTACATGCACATCACAGCACAGATCCTCCTGAGACCCAGCAATTCATTTTTGTGCACTGTAGTACACATTTAGTTTTTGCTTGTATCACTCATACTCTACATACCACTCTGCTGAGTCCTGATGTTTCTTAGAGAGGACAACAGTACCTTTAAAATGATGTCACATGTGTGGGGGTGTGGCCTTCCCAACTCTCTTTTTCCCGCCTTTCAAAATGGCTGTCATGCCGACAAGCACATTTTATGGAAAAAAGAAATGTAAGCATGATATCTACATTTAAAATATTTTTTAAACTCAGATTTGGATTAATTTTCAATAATAAACATCTAGTAAGTAATTTGAGGTGGTTTTCAGACCTAAGCTTATTTAGTTTCACAGAGGAAATGACTAATTTATTAATGTGTACTCTAGTGCACGTTAGGACTTTGTACTTAAATTTGTTTCACTTTTTTCTAGTAGACAACTTTTTGACAGAGGCAGAAAGAATTCTTAACACAATCATTGAGGGAGATTCAGACATAGATCTTTCAGAAGATGAGAGTCATATGAGCCAAATAGGAATAGGGTGAAAACCCAGGAGGAGCCAGACAAAGATTATCAAGATGCAGGGGCAGATGTAATGGAGAACGACACAGGGTCAGCTGAAATCTGCCGTCATCCTATCTGGTCCAAAACCAGCATGTAGGACAATCAGGAATTTTTGATTTTGACTGAAAACAGTATGGGTAACATGCAGAAATGTTTCCAGTAAATTGATTTAACTTATAATCATAGTGTAAATGTGTTGTAAGTGAACTATATCGGATATTGCAGTAAATTTTATTTTGCTAAATAATTTTCCATTATAGTCAAAGGAGTTTGCAAAGAAAAGCGTCTGGACTTCTTTAAGTTGCTTGAAGACGTTTCACTTCTCATCCGAGAGGTTCTGAAGAAGCTTCTCCTTTGACTACGATGACCTGGATGACTGAGAACCTTCACAGACAATTTTCCATTATCTTAGGTTCATGCCTTTGTTGGAAGAATGCAGAATTGGAGATGATTGTACCCTAATGACACTTAATGATTGGAGCCCACAGCAGTATTTCCAGCAGTACATTGACAAAAAAACTAATTCAGGACTTGTCCTTGTTGACCAACCAGCATATGGTACAGGATTCAGGGTGTAGTTTAAACACAACACCAGAAGAAATCTATAGCTTTTTAGGAATCTCAGTGTACATTGCATGCCTTGGATATCCGAAAATTAGAATGTACTGGGCTGCCAAAACAAGAGTCGCAGTTACAGCTGATTCGATGACATGTGGTCATTTCTACAAGATCAGGTCTTTGCTGAAAGTAGTCGATGATCTGCCAGAAATTTTTTTTTTAAAAAAGAATTTCCTGGGGAAAGTCGGACCACTTCTAAAGAGAGTCCTTCAAGGTTGCCTCAATCTGCCCAGGCCAACAAAGGTCTTTATGATGAACAGATCATTCCATTCACTGGCCGTCCCAATTCACAAGTCCCAAGACCTGCAGTGGTTGTAGAATACAATATCGACATGGGAGGGGTTGACCTATCAGATTGCATGCTCAGCTTCTACAGAATATCTAGTCGGACCAAAAAGTGAACTGTTCGCACCACGCTTTATTTCATTGATTTGGCCATCACCAACTACTGGCTTCAGTACCATCAAAATAGCAAGGACATGCAACGACCTCAAAAGAACTCCCTGTACCTGGAGTTCATGTGCCTCTTGGCTAAGGAACTGATAAACAAGGGACAAACATGTGAACAAGACCTGAATAATATCAGTGATGTAGAGTTCTCTCTAGAAATCAAGAAAAGGATTGAATTTTGTTAGTTTCACATTCGTGATCAATGAACTCCCCTTGTGCACTGTAGTGCACATGTTGTAAAATTTAAATAATATTAGTTAAAAACAAAAAAAAAATTGCAATGTGTTTTTTACCAACCCAACACTTGATTTATATGAAAAAAATCAAAATCAAAATACTTTTTTTTCCCTGGGTCTCAGGAGGATAACAAGTTTCTTACCGAAGCACGATCGGGAATCGCATCAAAGTAGGTCAATGTGTGGGAAGGAAAACAGCGGAGGCTCCAGGAAGAGATGCCACACTTGTTGGAGACCTTTGGTTTTTTCCTCACATCATCTCACTGACTGGATTACTTCATATTAGAAGTGAGGAAACGTGAATGTAATGGAAGTGAAGGAGACTGTAACGTGGAGACTAATTTTCCTGCGTACATGGATGTTAGGATTTCTAATCGTCTTCGGTAAGAAATAGTTCTGTTTGTGGTTTGAGACTGAGACTGAAGAAGTCACTTGGATGAGTCACGAAAGGTTTCTTCCGCTGAAAACGTCCAGATGAACAGAAACTACTTCATTTTATGGTGCACAAATATGTTTTGTTTGTTGAGCTGACAGAAATGTCTCATTTGAAATTACCTGGCTCGATGCTGAAGTACCGCAATATAGACAGAAAGTAAAAACTTTAACTCCTGACTATGATACTCAGTTTTGCCTCTGTTATCTATTTCATCTCATTTTATGCAAAATCTCCGTGTGATTAATAAACAAAGAGCATTGCCTTTCACCCCCCCCCCTCACTCACACACACACACACACACACACACACACACACACACACACACACACACACACACACACACACACACACACACACACACACTTTAACCCCTGACTTTGGCACATGTCATCTCTGTTTATGCGACATCCTCATGCTCAAATTGGCTTACAGTGATGAATATCCAAGGCGCAAAAACTAAAGTAAACTCAAAAAGTTCTCAGAAAAATAAATACTCAAGTAAAGTACAGATACCTGAAAATTCTACTGAAGTACAGTAACAAAGTATTTGTACTGTGTTTGTCTGCCATCTCTCAGTTGCCAATAACTTCAAGGAGGAAACTCCTGGAGGAGCAACAGAGGAGGGAGGAAGCTGAAAAGAACCTGCAGGACATTAAAGCAAAGGTTCGTATTTGTTATTTATTTGTCATATATTTGTTTGTGTTCCTATTAAATGTCTCTTTATCTCTGTATTGTAAAGAGTTATGAAGGAGATTATTTTGTTTATTTGTTAACAAATGTCTGAAAAAGGAACTTTTTCTATACATTGAACAAAATTCTAATTCATGTTGACATTCAAAGAAAGTACTGACTTGCAGAAATGTAGCAACTTTCTTTTTCAATTAGTATTTTTTTAATTCATGATTATAGAATAGAATACAATAGGATCACCAGTTTTTTGTCATTCGGAACAGTTAGTGCGCATCACAATGAAATTCCAGTGCATTTACTCATCATCGAATATACAAATAAAAAAATAAAATAAAGGTCTAAATGTATAAAATGCAAGAAAGGTTCATGTAAGAATATAAAATAAGAAATATTTTAGTAAATTTAGTTAATAAGGAAAAGCTGTGCAGGACCTTTAATATATTGAACATCAGTAACAGCAGCAGAAAAGTGTACAATCATCATTTCAGCCATGAAATGACTCTGCTGTAAATATACAGTCATCGGGGACAGAGGGGGAGTGGGGAGGCAGTTAGGGTGGGTGTTATAATGTGAGATAAAGTTACACATCCATCTATCCATATAATGTCCATGACATAATATACAAACCAATAAATATTACATTACTGGGTTCAAACATACAGCGAACTCAGATTAAATACAGTGGCAACGTCATACTACAAGCAGAGACATTCACCGTCTCTAACCATCATTAAAGGCGCCATTGTGTGGCTGAATAAAATTACTACACTATGCCTTCATCACCACATGAAAATGCACTACAGCCAATGTTCCCTCTAAGCTGCGCGCATGTGCAATCGCGCACTGCTGGCACGGTCTCTGCGCACAAAAAAAATCTAACCTGAATTGAAATTAAAATAACTACTTTAACAATTCATTGTTTTCCATTGTGAGTCAGTAAGTGACCGGTGACTGGCTGCTCCAGCTAATGATGCGATTCACATTCGTATATACGCAGCTAATCAACGTCGCTGACAGGCTATGACAGCGTCCTTATGTGCCGACACCGGTGTTTTAGCTAGCAGAGCGCCGTGGCTGATGTGGAGTGAAGCCACGTTAATGACAACGTGTACAACCATTGGAGAGGTGAGCAGGACAGATGGAACAACTGACGGAAAAAGTGTGGACTTTATACCAGTTTTTAAATTGTGTTGATAGGCCACGTAAAACCAGAGTTATGATAAAAATATCTGCAATGTTTGGTTTTCTTCCTGATTACTATCGTTTATATTTACTAAAAGGAAAGCGCTCAAAGGCAGTCTCTGCCTGTGAGCAAAAACAAAACCAAAAAACGTACTCTTTCCTATTGGTGGAAAAATGTACCATGTCGACCAATCAAAAAACAAAACAAAACATGGTATTTTGTTGTTTAGGAAGGGGGGAAGTTTGACTGCGGTGTTTTGAGATGTGAGAGATTTGCGATGTTTAGCGTGTTTGCAGTCTAAAGTCAGTGGGTTGTTTTGTGTAGTTAGTGTGTAGTGTAGTTTTGTTGTGTGTGTCAGAACAATGAGGCGACTGCTGAGTGCTACAGGTGTTACAGGAGTGATACATCTCCTGTTGTCCGGCCTGCAGGTATCAGGCTGTTGTTCTCCTTTATCTCATAGTGGACAGAAATTAATTTTGGAGTGGCACAAATAATTTGTGTGGCATCAGATTTGATGCAGAACAGCTGATTGTTCTGTAAATAGTTTGAAATGTTTATTTTAAAAAAACACATTGGCTGCATTTTTAGGTAAACAGCTGCAAAAAACTTTGTTTGCAAAATCAGTTACTCTTTTGAAGAACTATATAATTAATTGCCCAGCATTGGTCATTATATACTGTATTTTGCAGACAGAGAGATACAGGATTCTCTACCAGACCACAGACTCATAATACAAGTCAGACCTTTATTAAAAAAAAAAAAAAAAAAAGAAAGTTGTGTTTTCAAAATTGGAGTTCAAGTTATTTTTACTTCCAATAGTGTTAACATACTACACAGGTCATGAACAAGATTTTTTTTATTTATTTATTTATTTTATTAAAGTAGTCTAACATAAATGTAAATGCTGTAATTTGATTATTTTAATAAATCATGTAACTTGGATGGATTCGATGCTGGCGTGGCCACAGTGCACACGTCTGATGTCGCTCACAGTGGTCCAAGGGATCGCTCAGGGAGTTTGTGTGCTCGCTCAGACACATGAAAAATTAGAGGGAACACTGGTTATAACTCAGTAGAAAGTAATTCAAGCCATGGTAAACCTGTAGTTTGCAAATAAACACATTTAAGGTAACTTACTTTTGGGCGTTAACTTAACACTTTGAGTATCACTGTGAAGGATTGCCAACAGGAACACAGCTTACATCATGAGGTGAAAACCAAACACTGACCCAGAAGTACCCTCTCTCCCACATCAAACTTATGCCCATGTCATTTCCCATAACCTCACTCAGAACAATATTTCAGGAACATAAAATCTCAGAGCCTTTTATACAGTGTTAGCCCTGCGATAGACTGCTGACCTCTCCAGGTTCTCTATTTATTTACAAAAGGCAAACACATAGAGACAGACAACCATTCACACTCACACTTACGGGGAATTTAGAGTTACTAATTAACCTATCGCCACTAACTGCATGTCTTTGAACTGTAGGAAGAAGCCAGAGTACCTGTAGAGAACGCACACAAACACGGGGAGAACATGCAAACCCGACACAAAAAGACCCCGGTTTGATGGTGGAATTGAACTCAGGACCTTCTTGCTGTGCGGCAACAGTGCTAACCACCATGATTGCTTGGGTTCTCTCCGGGTACTCCGGCTTCCTCCCACAGTGTGGGTGCCAATGGTGGTCTGTGTCTATGTGTTAGCCCTGCGACAGACTGGCGGCCTGTGCAGGGTGTACCCCGCCTCTCACCCTAAGACAGCCCCCCCTCGACCCTGGGAAGGATAAGCGGTAGAGAATGGATCGATAGTTTTCTTGTGTTTGTGACTGTAAATAAAATAATTTACTTATAAATTACTCTGTACAGTCTGTATCATTAAAAAGACACCAAACAGAGTATGTAAGGGGACACAATGGTTGGAAAAATGTTGCTCACAGTGTGAAAACTTCAATAGTTTTGTCACTTTTACCAACAAAGTGCTGCAGAAAAATCAACATCTGTCTGTGTTTCTTTCTGACAGATGATCAAATCTGGGATAGAGAGGTCTGAATTCATTCAGAAGCTGATGGAAATATTTCCTACACTGGACTCAAAGCTCAGTGAAAGCATCTCTCAGCAGACAGAGGTAAACATGGACACATGTGATGCTGTCATCCT
Organism: Pelmatolapia mariae; assembly: GCF_036321145.2. Lineage (NCBI taxonomy): Eukaryota > Metazoa > Chordata > Actinopteri > Cichliformes > Cichlidae > Pelmatolapia > Pelmatolapia mariae. The sequence goes on along the minus strand of NC_086229.1, from coordinate 56,481,826 downwards.
CCCAATGATCACAGACCTGTGCACTTATATTCCTGCAGTTTTGTCCAGCAGTAGTTTCTGTGTCATTAACCAAACACAACTTTGACATCCAACAATCCAAGATTGTTGACATCATCCCACAACACTTAATGTTGTTAACATCATGCTGCATCAGCTCCCTTATATTTACATCATGCAGCTGTAATGTGACTCTGGTTGTGTTAAACATGAACATTTCTTCCTTCTGCTCTTTCTTCATGTAACATTTCACCTGCAGTCAGAGAAGAAAACTGAAATCAACAATCAGCTCCAGGAGCTGAAACAAACATCAGAGAAACTGAAGGATCAGCTGGAAAACAAAAATCCAGAGGTTTGTCTTTCAGTTATAAACTTTGTGATTTTGCTGATTTAACTCTCTTTATGAATAGTATAATTGTAAACATTAGTATTTACTTGGGGTGGCTGTAGCTCAGGTGGCAGAGCAGGTCAGCCACTAATCAGAAGGTTGGTGGTTCGATCCCAGGCTGCTCCAGTCTGCATGCCAAATATCCTTGGGCAAGATACTAACCCCATGTTGCTCTCCGATGCATCCATCGGAGTATGAATGTTAGATACTTAGCACTTAACCTTAGAAGTGCTGGTGTGATTGGGTGAATGAATTAGCTGTATAAAGCGCTCCGAGTGCTCGGACAGAGTAGAAAAGCGCTATATAAGAACCAGTCCATTTACCATTACCATCAGACTGTACAGTATAAATAAACTAATCTAAATCTAAAGGTCTTAAATGTAAGCAAAATAATTTATGATATGCAAACTGTGGATCTCAGTAAATGAACACAGTCATTTTCCTTTTACAGAGATTTTATGGATGTGGGAAAAATAGGATGACACACTGTAAAAAATGCTCCACAGCAAAGAAGAAAAAGTCTGTTGTAAAATCAGAGTGTTTGATATGCAGGAATCTACCACAGCTGAATAATTTTTTATTTATTTTTGTGGGTTTTTTAAAACTGAGAGCATTTTGTGTTGTTGAAATTTGAGCGTCATATGGTGATGCGAGTGAAGTGAGATTTAAAGCTTCTGTTTATTGTTACGATTGATGTGATTAACTGTGTGTGAAGAGACAAAGATAAGAGTGAGAATATTGCACATGTTCATTTCATTAAAGACACTTTACTGTATCCTTGTAAAAGCTGTGATTGTGTTTAAGTTCATTATTATTCTACAAACCTTAAACTGACAGTAACAAAAATAAATGTGCTGTCAGACTGTAGAGTTTATGAGACTTGTGTGGTTGAAGGTCATAAGGTGGAGCAGAGTAGCACTAATCCTCAGTAGTTGTGTTTAAATAAAATGTCTAAGAAATAAAGTGATTTTAGTTTTTGTGTGTTTATGACTGTAATTAAAATCATTTAGATTCTTTACATATCACTCTCTACAGTCTGCATCACTGAAAAATAAACACCAATCAGGACACGATGGTTGGAAACATGTTGCTCACAGTGTGAAGCTTCAATAATTTTGTCACGTTTATCAACAAAGTGCTGCAGAAACATCAACATCTGTCTGTCTTTCTGACAGATCATCGTATCTGAGAAAGAGAAGGATGAAATCTTTCAGACGCTGATGGAAACATTTCCTGCACTGGAATCAAAGGTCAGTGAACGCATCGCTCAGAAGACAGAGGTGGGGGTGGGGGGGTGTCATAATGCTGAACTAACAGGTGAAGAGCAGAGGACATAGTTACTAATTACTGATCACTTCTCCAAAAGAGTAAACCTATCACATTACTCATTACTTGAAAATGTAATCGGATTACACGTTATTGCCCATCTGTGGTCAGCACACTCTCTGAGGACTCGTCCTTGAATGTTGTCCTGCTGCCTTTCATACATTCACTCAGAGTTTTACAGACATCAGTCACTCTGAGATTCAGTGTTTTCTCATCAGGGTGAAGACTGTCTGTTATTGCAGGGTGTTGTTGTTGGTTGAAAATGTACAGAGAAATTTGTTGACCTCATTGAGACGGTGTGTGTTGTTGTCGTCACACATACTTGCTTCAACTATATGAAAACTCTTAATTTAAGACAAAGCTTAATTAATTTACTTATAATGAAATTCAAATACAGTTTTTTCTTTAGGTTCTTCATTCTTCAGTTTATATCATATCAAACTTGTGACTCCATATAGTAATTAATTGGTTGACTCTGTGTAATCACCCACGTTATAACAAAAAACATAAAAACGTACTTTTGTCGTCTCTGTCTTTGTTTCTTTTTAATTGCAGCTTTATGGAAACATCAGTCAAGTCCAGGAAGAGAAACAGAAGATGGAGAGACTGAACTATGAGCTCGATTCCAAAAACCAACAGGTTCATTTTTTATACACTAACTTCCTGCATTTCCATGACTGCCATGTTTAATCAGATCTCTTTCTCTGGTGATCGAAACACTCTGAGGAAAAAAATCAGAAATTCTGATTTTATATAATTAATTGAAAATAAGCAGAGCTGTACTGATTATAATTTTTTAGGCTGATTTATCTGCTGTTTGCAGTGATGCTGTGATTAACTGTCATTTATTGACAACAATCTTTATTCTGTTGTATTCTCCGTGCTTGAAGGTGTTTATTTTCATTTATTTTCCAGGCGGTGCCTCATAGATTTGAAACATAAATTCAGGAACTCGTCTACAAATGTTGTCGTAGTTGCTGTAGGACATAACTGAACAGCAAAATGACCGAAGAACGTGGCAACCACTGTCGCGGCGAGCTGAAGCAGGCCGTGTGAATATAAATGGACCCGAAATGCAGACTGCTTCCGTAGTGAGCGAGCTTTATTAACAAAAGAATAAACCGAACAGGGACGAGGAGGAAGGAAACCAAACCATAGGAATAAACTAAACTGGGAAGAGCTACACAAAAACTAACCTGAAAACTTGAAGTGAGAACATAGATGCAGGGAGAATACACCAGAAAATGACGGGAAGCAACACAGACGAACCAGCAATCACTAAGACAAAAGACATGACTAAAATACACTCAGAGAACACAGGGAGATTACACACAGGTGGGGAACACAGCTGGGAGAGATTAACCTGACGAGACAAGGGAGGCAAACTGAAAACACTCACATCAGACGCAGACCTTCACAATAAAACAGGAAACACATACACACAAAGACACAGACTAGGAAACGCGGACTTAACACGGGAGTAGATGGCAGAACAGAACAACACTAAACAGGAGGAAGAACAGAACCCAAAATGACAGTAATAGAAAACACAAAATGCTGGGTAAAAAGGACCCAGGATCATGACAACCTCGTTCTTTGTTTTTTATTTAGGAATATGTTGATCTGCAAGTATTTGTCACTGAGCAGACGTGTTCCTTAAACATGATGATGTTGATCAAGGAACTGACCTCACAGCCCATTGTTCCTTCAGTGGTGCTCGTATCAGTCATTATGCAAATGTCCTGTTTATAAGATTGGAAACCTGCAGTCAGCTGAGACTGAAGAAGTCACTTGGATGAGTGACGAAAGGTTTCTGCCACTGAAAACTCACCTGGATGATTGAGCATGCGTAGGGACGATGAAACAAAGGCAAAAGACAAAAAATGCTTTTATGTTTTTACATTTCATTCTGACACTGATGCTTTACTGACCAACACAAGACACCAAACAGCCTTTAGTGACACTGAAATCCAGCTGCACTCAAGCAAAAGCTAAAAAAAACCCTCAATGTTTTAATCTTATCTTTGTTTTATAAATCAGACTTGATGAATGTTATATTTTGTACATTTATTTATTTAAGCAAAAATACTTTTATTTTGGGAGACACGACATTCAAACTCAAATATTTCCTTAGGGTCTTCATTTATTTGGTTATTTGTATGAACCAACCTATAGTTACATAAAACAGCTTTAATTCACAGCTTTATTGTGACTCTGGTTGTGTTTCCATTATTGTGTCTGAAACGTGAACATTTCTTCCTTCTGCTCTTTCTTCCTGTAACATTTCACAAGAATACTGAAATCATCAATCAGCTCCAGCAGCAGAAAAAAGCAGCAGAGAACCTGATGAAGCAGCTGGAGGAGAAAAATCGTGAGGTTTGTGTTTCCATTATAAACATTCAGAATTTACTGAGCCAACTCTCTTTATCTCTGTATTGTAAAGATTCATGAAGCAAACTTTAGATATTAGTTTGTTTCATTGACACCAAATGTCTCTAAAAGTAACTGTTTCTATATATTGAACAAGATTATAATTCATGTTTACATCCAAAGAAAGTGCTGACATGCAGAAACTCATCATCTTCCTTTTTTCATTTATATCAACACTGTTAATTTAAAATAATTAATTATGAACTAATAATGAAATGCAAATGAATGTGTTTCTTTGGGATCGTCCTTTTGTCATTTATATCATAGCAGGCTCTTAATTCTATATAGAACTTAATTTATTATTTTTATGTATGAATGTGTGATTGTATTGTGTAACCACACACATGTGTGTTTCCTTCCATTGTTGCAGTTTCTGTATCATCGACCACAAAAGCACTTATAAATCCACCTTATACACATTTTTCAGATCGTCACACAACACTTCATGTTGTTAAAATCAGGCTGCATCAGCTCACTTATATTTACATAAAATAGCTTTGATTTAATCTCTTTGTGTAAAGAAGAGGGGAGGGGGGAGGCAGTCAGGGTGGGTGGTTGGTGTGCTGATGGTTGGAGAATGAAACTATTGTAACATCTGTCCTGGTCCTGTTGCTGCTAAAGCTCTTTCCAGAGGGCAGCAGGGAGCACAGTGCGTGGTGGGGGTGGGCGGAGTCTCTGATGATGTTATGGACTCTGCTGAGACAGCATCTGTGCTCGACTTCCTGGATGGATGGAGGAGACGTCCTGGAAGGAAGCGGGAAGCTCAGACACTGCTGAGACTGTTTAACAAGTGCTGATGTGTTTGGTGACCAGTCTAACCTCTTAGTTATCTTTACCCACAGAAAGTTGACACTGCTGACTACCTCCACAGCTCTGTTGTCAGTGATTAGTGGTTTTGTCCTGAAGTTGATGATCAACTTCTTTGTCTTCTTGACATTTAGGATTGTTGACACTGCACCCGTCCTCTATAGGACAGATCTATGTTGTCCATAATGAGGCACACCACTGTTGCGTCATTTGCGTTCCTAATCATGTGATTAGAGGAAGTTACAGCGCTGCAGTCATGTGTCAGCAGCGTGAAAAGCAGCGGGCTCAGTAAACAGCCCTGATGGGAGCCAATGGAGAGACAGGTGGAGTTGAAGATGCTGTTTCCCACTCTCACTGAGTGAGTTCTGTCAGTGAGGAAGACCAGCAGCCAGATACACATGGGGGTGCTGATACCTGTGGGAGGGGTCAGTTTTCTTACCAGTTACTGGGGGATGATCAACCAACAAACTGCATTCATTCGTGACTGTTCTCGTAAAGCTCAGGTAACGAGCAGAGGACATCGCTCTGTGGAGCGGTTTGGCCAGTACGAAGACTGATGTGGACTCTACAAGGACTTCATTATTAAGGGAGTTCATGCAAAGGGCAAAACGCATGATGGTGGATTTTTTGGGCACTGGAGTTATGGTGACAGACTTGAAACATGATGGAACAACAGTCTGCTCCAGCGAGGTGTTAAAGATGTCTGTAAGGACGTGTGCTAGCTGCTCAGCACCAGTGTTGATCGAGTTACTTGAAAATGTAATCGGATTACGCGTTATTGCCCATCTGTGGTCAGCACACTCTCTGAGGACTCGTCCTTGAATGTTGTCCTGCTGCCTTTCATACATTCACTCAGAGTTTTACAGACATCAGTCACTCTGAGATTCAATGTTTTCTCATCAGGGTGAAGACTGTCTTTTATTGCAGGGTGTTGTTGTTGGTTGAAAATGTACAGAGAAATTTGTTGACCTCATTGAGACGGTGTGTGTTGTTGTCGTCACACATACTTGCTTTATTTATTTATTTATTAAACTAAAAAACTTAAGTTGAGTGCTACCAGGTCAGGAGGAGTAAATCTGGGGTCCTTTAACAGAATGATGTGGTTTCCTCATCCTCACTCTCTCTCCTGTGAGATGGCTTCCGTACATGACACTTAGCATCAGTGTAACGTTGCCTCTTCAGCTGATATTTATTACAGCACAAGGCAACGGTAGTATGTTCAATTGCTCCATTTGGAGCAGGCAAGCTCTAGCCATTTGGAGTAGGAGTCAGTCGATGCCACCAGTAGACATCTCTTAATCTTTGCTCTGTGTTCACAATCCTTTGGTGACTCATGTGTTAGTGCGATCAGTTTAGGTCTCACTGAACATGGTGCAAGTGATTTGATTGCAGCAGACAAAACATTGTGTATTTGTTAGCTCAAAGCAAACAGTTCAGGTCAAGTCGAACAGGCAAAGTGAAAATCAGCAACTGGAAGTGACGACATGGCAGCAGAAATATGAGCGACCATTTCAAGATCTGCATCCAAAGTGAGATGTGAAGAAACAGGCAGAAGCAGACGAGATAGACAGTCAGCTGTTTAACTCAGAGAACCTGGGCGGTAAATAACAGCAGACCAGCGGGTGATACTCATTCTCGCACTATGAATCCCTTTGGTGCTCAGCAGCGCTGCCAGAGCTTGGAGGTCTGTCTGCAGAGTGAAACGTCGGCCTCACAAATATGTTCTCCTTTTCTCTGCAGCACACACACCAGCAAGAGCTTCTTTTTCAACAGTAGAAAACATTTGTTCTGTTGCAGACAGTTTGGGGGAAGCAAACGCTGCAGGTTTCTCTGTGCCATGTGGTGGAAACTTCTTTATTCTATGTATTGATCACATATTTTAACCATATCACTTTAGCAATAGTAATATCACTTTGTCACTTAGGTTAGCTGCACAAATGTGTCTTATGCTCTATCACATGTGGGGTTAGATAGATAGAGGGGGGCACTCCTGCTCGTCTGTGGAAGAAGGGAGGCAACAGCTCAGTGAAAAGAGCGTAAATCTCTTTCCTTGAAGGGAAGGTATAGGCCTGTGAGACAACATGTAAAACTTGTCTGTGTGTGTGTAAGCTGTGAGGGTGGCAGCCATCGTTAGAGTGTTTGTCTACAGCAGTGGCTCCTAAACTTTTTTTGCCCCTTTGTTTTATATGAAAATCTTGCCTCATTCGGATGGATGAGAGTTGTTTTTCAGGGTTGTTTCACTTCATGCACACAGTCAGTATGTGGGCAGCAGGGATGCAGGAAGCAGGTGATGTGTTTGTAGAGATCACAGAAGCGGTAGGAGCAGTCTTTGGAGTAGATTCAGCCTAACACAGGAATTATTTTCTTTGTGTATGTAACCAGTTGAAGATCAGGTGGTTTTAGTGATGTATCACTGAAGTGCTCTTTGTAGATGTGTTAAGCAAAATACAAATTGCTGAGCCTGTGTCCAACATCAGATGGATGTCCTTAGCTGAGGAAGTAGGTGTGCTCACCTTTATGCTGCATTTTAATCTTTGTGATGCATACAAAGCATCTGTTAAGTAAAGTGCAGTCAGTTTTGGTAGGTGGACTCGCCAAACATCTCTTGTCTTGGATGAGCAGCAGACACGGACAAACTTTTTCACACAGTTTACAAATAGCTCTGGCAGCAGGAGACTGATGAAAGTCAGCTTGACGACTGTTTGAACCACAGCCGAAACAGTTCTTAGATCATTTTGCAGCAGGAGACTTAGACAGACTGTGGATTTAGCTTATTGAACTGCAGATTCCATTTGTGTTGCCAGTGTAGCAGCTTTATCCAATCAGGTCTTTCTCCTGTACTGGAGCTAAACACGTGCTCAGCTAGCTGATCATTTCTTCTGCTCTGTCATCAAACTCACTTTTAAAAGCAAGGTCACACAAGCTGGCCGCATACTGAATAAGTGTCTAATGTACAGCTTGCGTTCACTCTGTGAAAGCATGTGTTTCCACGACAACATTTACTTTAAGTAAAAAGTGTTGTTTTAGGGCAGCAACAGCAGAGGCAGCAGTGTCACCTGTATGTGGATTGAGTAGAGAATTCTTTGTCCCTCTGTTTCTAGGAGTGATGTAAAACTTTACCAACAAACACAAAACAGTGTTTTATAAATCAGATTTTATAAATGTTTTATTTTGTTTGTGTTTAAGTAAAATCTACTTTTATTTTTGGAGACACTACATTCAAAATCAAATATATTTGGGCCTAGATAATTCAAATAAAACATTTAAATAATTTTTTCATCATTACTTATTTTTATGAACCAACTTATCTTTTCAGCTGTTATTTAAAGCTTTAATGTGACTCTGGTTGTGTTTCATTATTGTGTCTTAAACATGAACATTTCTTCCTTCTGCTCTTTCTACCTGTAACATTTCACCTGCAGTTGGAGAAGAAATCTGATACCATCAATCAGCTCAAGCAGGAGAAAAAAGCAGCAGAGAACCTGAAGAATCAGTTCAAGTCCAAATGTCACGAGGTTTGTTCTTCCATTGTAAAAACTTTTAATATGCTGACAAAATTCTCTTTATCTCTGTATTGTAAAGAGTTATGAAGGAAACTTTAGATATTATTTTGTTTATTTGACACCAAATGTCTAATTAATTCTCAATCTCTTATTTCTATATAGAACTTAATTTAATAACTTTTTATGAACGAATGTGTTGCATTGTGTAATCACACACATGTGTTTTGCCTTCCAATGTTGCAAAGTAAGGAAGGAAAATAATTTGTTTATTTGTTGCCCGTCAAACTATTTCTATACATAAACATGTTGCTCACAGTGTGAAGCTTCAATCATTTTGTCATTTTTATCAACAAAGTGCTGCAGAAACATCAACATCTGTCTGTCTTTATTTCTGACAGATGATCGACTCTGAGAAGGATGAAATCATTCAGAAGCTGATGGAAATATTTCCTACACTGGACTCAAAGGTCAGTGAAAGCATCTCTCAGCAGACAGAGGTAAACATGGACATATGTGATGCTGTCATCCTCCCAATGATCTGTTAAAAACTCCCAGTTGTTTTAATCTTTGGGCTCAAGGAAGGACAATACTCGGTGTATAAATGCTCAATCAACAATACTTTATTTCCATACAATTCAACACTTAAGAGCATAAGAAACGTCCGGACGGGAGAGATGCTTAAAGAGGGTCACAGCATGTCTCAAAATGGTGGCAGATTTCACAGCCTCTTATAGCTTCTAGTGGCCCCCACCTAGTCGTAAAAAGCTACATCTTCACATGTTTTTCTAATTCTTAGCGAGCCTGGCTCCTGACCTTGGCTCCCTGTCTTCATGCTCTAACGAAGGTGGGGGTATGGAATGTAGTCTGTCTCCTATCCTAGACACAAGGTCTCCTGCACACAACATTTCTCTTTATGATTCAGCAATAAAACACGTCAAGAAAACAGTGTAACACATTCACAGCAGATCAAGGGTACAGAGTGGTGCACACTTATCTAATGAACTACAAAATGATTATGTTCTTTTAACCCAAAAGTATGATGGGAACTTGACTACTCACACAGCACACAGTCTAAACTAAAAGATAATATATGTCCTACAGCTAATTAAGCTACCTTGACTTCAAGCATAAAGTAACATATGTTTCTGCTAATAATCTCACAGACCACAGACCTGTGCTCTTATGTTCCTGCAGTTTTGTCCAGCAGCAGTTTCTGTGTCATTAACCAAACACAACTTTGAAATCCTACCACTGCAAGATTGTTGACATCATCCCACAACACTTGATGTTGTTAGCATCATGCTACATCAGCTCCCTTATATTTACATAATGCAGCTTTAATGTGACTCTGGTTGTTTCATTATTGTGTCTTAAACATGAACATTTCTTCCTTCTGCTCTTTCTTCGTGTAACATTTCAGCTGCAGTCAGAGAAGAAAACTGAAATCATCAAACAGCTCCAGGAGGTGAAAAAAACAACAGCTAAACTGAAGAATCAGCTGGAGAAGAATTCTCATGAGGTTTGTTTTTCAGTTATAAACATTTAAAATTTACTGACTCAACTCTCTTCATGAATAGAAAGCACATCAATATTTACTCACCAAATCTGAAGGTCTGAAATATAAAAAAAAAGAATCCAGGATGTGTCCATGTAAGAATATGTGCTGGATCTCAGGGTCTCATTATGCTAACCCTCCCACTCAGTTTAAGATCTGCATGTTCAGGCAGTCTACAGCCAAACATCTGTCACAGCAGAAATTTCTCTGTACAGAGATTTTTTGGATGTTGTGGAAAAAATAAATCAAAGTTATTTTCTGAGATTTTTTAAAATAAAGTTCAAACCTTTGTAAAGGGATCAGCACAGCATGAACAGGGTTCTTACAAGCAGTGACAAAGAAGTAAAATAATAACATCTCCTTGAGACCGCTCTCTTTCCCAACGCGTAACATGCCAACGTTTTGTCACATCCTGAGGCAAAAGTTTCTACAACAAACCTTCAGTGTCCCTATGATACGCTCCTGGTGGTAAGACATGATCCAGCTGTTTATTCCAGCCCTAACTCTAACCACAGACAGTGTTTTTCAAAGCAATGAGAAAGTAAAATAAATGTACATGTGCAGATTCATTCCAAATGGTTCTCATGTTTCAAACGTCTAACATACAGACATGTTGGGTGGGCGAAAGCGTAACGTACCGGCGATTTGTCACAGTGTTGATATGTTACACTTTGGGATAAGAACATGTTGCTCCTGTATGGCCATCGTGTGGATACAGTCTTTATCTTTTCAGTTGTAGGAAGCAGGATGCAGAACCTTCACTCATTCTTTGTTTAATAAAATTTAGCCACATACCAAAAGCACACTGAGGGTAAAAGAGGATGAAACACTGTGAAACCTGCTCCACAGTAAAGGATTTGTTTTAAATTGAGAGCATTTTGTGCTGTTGAAATTTGAACTTATTCCTTATTAAATATTGACATTATCACTCACCTGATCAAATAGCACTGAGTGGAAGTGAGCTTTAAAAGCTCATGTTTTTTGTAATGTTTGATGTGATTAACTGTGTGTGAAGAGACAAAGACAATAGCGAGAATATTGCACATATTCATTTTATTAAAGATACAGTTGAAACCAGACACTTCAGAAAAAGACAAAACATTTTTCTTTACTGTCAAACATAAAATCAGAGTAAACTTTTTTTGTTCTGATCAATAAATATTAACATTTTTGTATTTGTGAAATGTCAGAATAGAGATATTTGTTGTGGGTTTTTTTATTACTTTCATCAGAGTCAGAAGTATACATGCACTTCACATCTTCACGAGACCTTTTCCTGTTGTCCTGAGTTTGTTTTGCACATTTCACACAAAAATGTTCCTCTTTGGGACTCAGAATCTCTTCTACACGAGCAGTATGACAGTTGTACGTTCCCATGTTTTTATACTTGTGCATTATTGTCTGAACTGACGAACGTGGGACCTTCAGTTATCTGGTAATTGCACCAATAGATGAGCCGCACATGTGAAAGTCCACAGTTGTTTTCCTGAACTCTTGTTTAATAAAGACACAATAAACTTAGTGCATGAAAGTAATTAAAAAAACATGTGTTCTTTATACTGACATTACACAAATACAAAAAATATGTTAAGATTTATTGATCTAAAACAAAACAAAAAAGTTTGATCTTTGACTGTAAAGAAAAGGTTTTTTTATGAAGTGTATGTAAATATCTGGTTTCACCTGTGTACTAAAGTATCCTTGTAAAATCTGTGGTTCTGTTTGAATCCTTAATTATTCTATAAAATTCACTTTGACAGAAATAATAAGTTTTTTCTGGCATCAAAGTCTGCAATTTATTGTCAAGGTCATAACCTGGAGGAGAGCAGCAAAAACTCTCATATGTTGTATTTAAATAAAGTGCTGAAGAAATAAATTGACTTTAGTTTAGTCAGTTTGTGACCATAATTAAATTAATCACTAAAATAACTGCACCAATCGGATTGAGTAAGAGGACACAATAGTTATAACATGTTACTCACAGTTTGAAGGTTAAATAATTTTGTCACTTTTACAAACAAAGTGCTGCAGAAACATCAACATCTGTCTTTATTTCTGACAGACGATCAAGTCTGAGATGGAGCTGGATGAATTCATTAAAAAGGTGCTGCAGACATTTGCTACACTGGACTCAAAGGTCAGTGAAAGCATCTCTCAGCAAACAGAGGTAAACATGGACACATGTGATGCTGTCATCCTCCCAATGATCACAGAGCTGTGCACTTATATTCCTGCAGTTTTGTCCAGCAGCAGTTTCTGTGTCATTAACCAAACACAACTTTGAAATCCTACCACTGCAAGATTGTTGACATCATCCCACAACACTTGATGTTGTTAGCATCATGCTACATCAGCTCCCTTATATTTACATAATGCAGCTTTAATGTGACTCTGGTTGTTTCATTATTGTGTCTTAAATGTGACATTTCATCTGCAGGGGAGGTGGAATACTGACATCAGCAAAAAGCTCCCGGATGTGAAACTAACAGCAGAGCACCTAAACGCTGAGCTGGAGTTCAGAAGTCGTGAGGTTTGTGTTTCCATAAACATTATGAATTTGTTGACTCAACTCTCTTTATAAATAGAATAAAAATCCACACAAGTATGTTTCTACAATATGTGTAGAAAAAAAAGTCTAGGTTTTATTTATTTAAGAACATAAAAAAGTCTCTATGCATATTATTAGTGAGGAAATCACAGAATCTTTGGATCTTTGAGTTTAAACACGTTGAAACAGTTTACAGCCAAACATCAGTCACAGCAGAAACTTCTCTGGACAGAGATATTTTTTAATGAGGGTGTTGTCAAACAGATTTTTTGAGATTTATTTACACATAGTGAGTCATGACCTTGAACACAGTTACAGTTAGTTTATTTTCAAATCTGATTATTAGTTCAAGTTACAGCTACAGATCAACCACAAACTGAGGTTAAATCAGGTGAAACAAATTTCCCATTTCTACCCTTTTGAGTATTTTTATTCATTTTAATAACAGTAAAAATTAAATAGAAAGTTCACAGATTACAGAGTTTACGTGAACACATAAACTGGAAATATAAATTACCATTTAACTGTAAAGACAGACTTAAAACTTGATTTAAATGAAGCTGTTCACTCATGAGATTGTTGTTCAATTAAGGAAAACATTTGGTGTGAGACAACTTTATCAAAGTTCATCTTTAAATCCATCAGCTAATGTTTCTAATGTGGAAAACAATCAGCAGCACACACACACACTTTGGTGCTGTTCAATTTTGTCAGGTCATCAGACTGGCTGCTAGAATCTTTGTTGCTTTTCTATCACATCTCCAAAGAGTTCCCACGATGTAAATACTGAGGCAATTTGATTGTGTGCTTTTGTAGTTGATCAAAAAGTTTATGTGAGCATGTTTGTGCCACCTGTAGAGTTTTAATAACTGTGCCTGGTTTGGTAGTTACACAAGTCATAGAAGAATTACAAAAAGTGTTTAGAGTAAATCTTTTCTTGTGTATCTGTATTTGTTGTACCATCCATCCTTTTGATACATGGTCCTTCCCATGTGCCAGTTTAGCATAATGAGGAAAATGAAGAAAGGGAAAACAAAGGCTGTGTCGATATGTTTTGTAACTGGAGCAGTTCGAGACGTCACCTGTTATATACTTCCCTGCGGTTTTTCACACACAGTTCTCCTCTGGGGCAGCTTTGCGCTGAGCAGACAGTAAATCTGTGTTAGGAGGTGAAGTTAATGTGGTTTAGATGTTAGTGCTGTGGTTTCACATTCTGTTTAACTGCTGCTTTGCGACTGTATCCAGGCTAAAGAAACAGAATCTTTGAGTTAATATGAACGTCACCTGTACAATCAGCTGTAGCTTATGTGAGTAATAAGGCATCCAGCAATGCAGCCACAAGTTTGTGATGTGCAGTGGATTTCCCTGAATCAGTTAAAAATGATTGTTTCCATAATGCAGCAAAATCATGCATCACCCCATGTGTTTATCTAGAGTGCTACCAGCTCAGCAACTTGAGCTGAACAGTGAGATGATAATGAGCCTAATGCTAAGATGTTCTGTAACCGCTGTATATCCTGGACACCAGTTAGCCAGCAGTGTGTCCTCAGGTCAGTTTGGTTGAACAGATTTCAGAAAAGCTGCTATTATGTCATATGGTTCACAATCTGCTTCCAACAGGGAGAAGTGAAGCTGAACTCTGTGTCAAAGATTCAAGTTGCAGTTGTTTATATTTCCTATCACCTTAAATCTTCACTCAAAGACACTCAAGTACCTTTGACAGGTGTATCATATATAAGAGACAAATATTGTTTGTTTAATCTGTTGGCATTATTACATTTGGCTCGATGCGTACATGTATGTGTAAAAAGAAAATGTACGAGCTGTGAAAACTGTTTCTGATAAATGAAGAGTAGACTGATATATTAAATATTCCTTTATTGGGTGAGAAAATCAGACCATGTCCATAACTGCTTTAAGTCACACAGAATAGATATCAGAGCCTTAAACAGGCTGACGTCTGCTAAATGGGTCAAACTGGGCAGAAAATATACAAACACATAAGATCCTTATAGAATATGATGTAACACTATAGATCAACTTACCTCAGAATATATAAAGCATATAAACAATTACAGCATCTTTGCCAGACTCTGTCTCTCTCATCACGGTCACCTAAATGCACAGTAATGGCAGGTTTTGTAATAAGGCAGATCGCGCTAACATAATATGCACTGTTAGTTGATTATTTACCTGCCGCATTAACGGGAGAGGACGTGCAAACGTTACCGCTGCTGCTGGGTTGAGATTCACGAGTCCGGAGCGGAATTAAAAACCCGACATTCATTTAAGGTCATCGCGTGTTTTGTGAGCAAATGTGTTTGCATATTCATAGTGTTTGCTCCTATTTGTAAATGAAATATCTACTTTGCAAGTATTGCAAGTTGCCCTGTTGTCATCCGTTCTCGTAAAGTATGACCAAACTTTTGAGCGTTTGAGCCGCTTAGGCTCCATGTTTGCTGCCAGGTACATGACGCTGACATAATATTCAGTACTTACTTTTGAAAGTTTACTCTTTGGCCGCTCCGCTTCAGACATATTTTTCCGCAAAATTCTAAACACCCACCGCTGCGCTATGAATTGTGGGATATATGGGACCACGAGGTGTACATCGGACCACACTTCAAATTTGGGGAAATCAACGACACATTTGGAGTACACTTCGGATTGGGACAGCCATCGTCGCGTCGCTGTGACATAGTAGGTCTCAAAATGCGCACTCCGGAGCGTGCGGTCGCTGGATTGGGACACAGCCATTGAGGAGCTCTAACCATTTAAATCAGCTGTGATGGGTCAAGGACACGTCTAAAACCTGCAGGACACCAGCTTGAGGCCTGAAGCCTCTACAAGGATCAGCTGAATGGCCCACAAGCTCATATGAAGATAGAACTGCCTTTTTATCTACTGCTGCTTGAAGGTAGAGGAGGGCCTGCTGGTCTTTGCCATTCCCCACAATACTGCAATTAAAAGAAAAAAAAATATCCACCCTGTTTGTCCATTGTCTGCTTATATATATAGGGCCATCCTAAAGTAGACACAGTCTGTAGTGTCAGTTTTAAGTCAGTCAAAGCTTTGTCTGTGTCTTTAGAGAGAGGGACTTACCATCTAATGTGATCATGTGTCCCTGAAAAGTGATTTTTCTCAAAGCCCATTACAATATGGAGAGGCCTGCCCTGTGACTGTCCTCAGTGAGGTATTTCATATCGCTTTAGTTTCAATCTTGAAGCCATGTTTAGAAGGAGAACAGGTCACAAAATCAGTGACATGTGCAAAAATGTCAATCCTCCAGAGGAATGAAAGCTAACAGCTTTCAGTGCAGTGTTAAAAAACAGCTGATTGTAGTTCAACGAAAATCAAACCAGCTGTGTTTACAGAACATTTCTCTGTTGGAAATAATTTGACTGTCTATACCTAAAACTGATTTCTGAGATTTATGAAACGAAAGTTCAAAACTTTGCAAAGGGATCAGTACAGCATGAACAGGGTTGGTACAAGCTCTTATAAATATTAACATCTCCTTATGGCAATTGTATGGATAGAGGGGCTTTCATCTGTTTAATTGATGATGTCATACCCGAGGAATTGTCCACACCTGTCCATCAAATATCCTTTGAGTCACTTGTCCAATTCCCTTTGGTCCCTTTAAAAAGAGGCTGTCACATGTGAAGAAAGTGTCCCTTCACGCGGTTAAGAGAAAGTCAACAGTCTTCAGTCGACCCAGGTGGCCTTCAAGGACACGGAGTTCCAACAGCAGTGCTGTTATCAGGGGAGATTTGTGTGACCTTGGCAGGCCTCCAGCTGGTGCCAGTGGGGTAGCCGCATGAGGGAAGATGGTGGTTGTTCTGGTTTAGTGCGAACATCTGCATCCAATTTTTTTACAGTTGGTCTAATGTCCATCACTGATCACCACAAAACATGTTGCTCACAGTGTGAAGCTTCAGTAATTTTGTCACTTTTATAAACAAAGCACTGCAGAAACATCAACATCTGTCTTTCTTTCTGACAGATGATCAACTCTGAGAAGGAGAAGGATGAAATCATTCAGAAGCTGATGAAAACATTTCCTACACTGAAATCAAAGGTCAGTGAAAGCATCTCTCAGCAGACAGAGGTAAACATGGACGAATGTGATGCTGTCATCCTCCCAATGATCACAGAGCTGTGCACTTATATTCCTGCAGTTTTGGCCAGCAGCAGTTTTTTTGTAGAAGTAACTAGTAACTATAATTAATTACTTTTTCAAAGTAACTTGCCCAACACTGGTTACCAGCTGCTCTGTGTTGGATGAAAAGTGATTTGTCTGAAAGAAGCCAAACGGTTTATTATAATGATTATTTCTCAGATAGCTGCGATATGAACTGTGGTCCACCCCAAGGCAGCTGCCTCGGTCCTCTTCTCTATTCAGTTTTCATGAACGATCTGCCACATGTCTTTGGCAAATCTCATCTTGTAATGTACTTCGATGATTCCACCATGTTTTATTCAGCTAGTGACAACTCTGAATTGTCCAGCATATTACAAGAAGACTTCTGAACATGTTTTACTGGATAAGTAAAAACAACATGATTCTAGTTAATCTAAGTCTATGTTAACTGGAAGTAGACTATGTTTAGTCAACAGTCCACAACTGATTCTCTCCATAGCTGGATCAGTATAAGAACAGGTCACCCAGATTAAACCGCTTGGTGTTACTATAAATCACCACCTCATGGTGTCCCTGTCATTAAGAAAATGAGACCGGCCATAGCTGTGGTTAGGAAATGCTCCTTCTAAATAAGATGTTATCAATGCACAATTGAATGTATAATAAACATTTTGGGCTTCCAGTACAAACTAAATTACACTATGGCTTCTTTTTATTTATAAAGACAGCAACACTGTTAAATACACCACATTTTTTCTCAGCTCAGCTGTAGTATCGTATGAAACACACAATCATGCTACACGGTGTGTAACAAACTGCAATTTAGTAATTCCTTAATCCAAAAGCAATTTTTTTTAAGTTGTTATATTGAGAGCATATTTTAAGTGAAATAAACTACCTTATGCAATTAGAGAAATAGCTACTATTCCTAATTTTTTTTAAAAATTAAAAATCTATTTACACAGTTTTTAATTATTGTAAATATTGTAAGAGGGTTTTTTATTTTTATGCATTGTGCATGAAGACCAACAATCACTAATGTGGAAGCTAATGGGGTTCCTTATATATAAGTAAAAAATAAATAAAAACACTTAATGTTGTTAACATCATGTTACATTTCACCTGCAGTGGAAGAAGAACACTGATATCATCAAACAGCTGGTGCAGGTGAAACAAAGAGCAGAAGGCCTAAAGAAGCAGCTGAAGCCCCAAACTCATGAGGTTTGTCTTTCCATTTTTCTATTCATGAATAGAATAAAAGTGCACATCAGTACTTACTCACCAGCAGACTTTACAATATAAATGAAAATTAAACAAATCTAAATCTAAGGGTCTAAATATATCCTCCATACATGTTATTGAGGCAGTCTACAACCAAACATCAGTCAATGTCATGGTAAAGTTTCTGTGGGAGGCAGAGTTGTGGACTCTCAGGCAAAACTGTGCTGGAAATAGCTTTATTGCTAAATTCCCAGAAAACCTGTGACGTGAACATGAACTGGGAACTAACTCTTTGAAATACTTCTACAAAAACTTTCTAAACAAACAAAAGACACACAGCTAGACAGAGCTCACAACACCAAATAGATGGAGACACAGACATTATACACAAGAGGACATCAGGGCAGAGAGGAGACACCCAGGGAACACAGCTGGAAATGATGTACACAGGACAGGAGACTGAAATAAAATGGGAAACAGGAGAAACACACACTGAGACACACTGAGTGCAAATGAGACGGAGAGACGTGACTGGGGACCTGAAAGGCAAATAAGCATGGAGACAAGACTGAGACACAAATAACAAACAGAACTAGACACAAGAGGACGGGGAACACAGAGGGAGGGATTATTCTAACCTAAACACATTTAAAGCATAATATAAATGAAACCAACATAAACTATTCAAACATTATGAAGTCCAGAGAACTCGAACCACTGTGTCACTGACTCAGGACCATGACAGTCAAAGCAGAAACTTCACTTATGGTGTTTGTGATCATGTAGAGGATCAGCTCTGTTTCAGGTTCTTATTAAACTAAAGCTGCTGCTTCACTTTACATACATGATTTGTTGGCTTTGTGTGATGGTGCTGCTGTCATAGGCTGATGGAGAGAAGTAAACTCACTCCTGTGTAAAAGGATCTTTCCTGATCTGATCGTCATTCACATATTAGAAGCAACAAGTTTCAGTTTTCCAGTTTAGATTTCAATCTGGAAAGTTTCCTGTTGGTCTCAGTAGAGAGCATTTCTTCCTTCTTCTCTTTCTTCATGTAACATTTCACCTGCAGTCTGAGGAGAAAACTGAAACCATCCATCAGCTCCAGCAGTTGGAACAAGCAGCAGAGACCCTGAAGATTCAGCTGGAGTCCAAAAATCAGCAGGTTTGTCTTTCCATCATAAATATTATAAAATTGGTGACTCAGCTCTTTATGAATAAAATAATAGTCCAAATCAGTATTTACTCACCAACAGACTATATAAACAAATAAATAAATAAACAAAACTAAACGTAAAGGTGTAAAATATATTTTAACTACTAATTTAGAAGCTATACATGCTGCTGCTCAGTAAATAAACAGTCACCTTCCTCCCTGTACAGTGATTTTTAAATGTTGATGAAGGAGGATGAAACATTTTACAATCAACTCGTCAGTAAAGTAGAAAATGTTTTTCCCATCAAATTAGAGTGTTTTCTAACTTTGAGATGAAGAATTAACCAGAACTTAATATTTGGTCTAATGTAGATTTTACTTAAACTGACAGCATTATGTGTTGTTGAAATTTGGTTCTATAAACTTTATATTGACAGCAATAATAACATGTCTTTCCACTATGTTTTTATTTATTGTTCTGATTACAATTCATAAGCTGAAGCAGAGTAGCACCAACCCTCAGCAGTTTTGGTTGAGTTGAGTTTTTATGAGTTAGTGACTTTATATAATTTAGATTCTTTACATTTTAGCATTTATCTATTTCTATAGCACATTTCATTACAACAGCAATGTTGATCAAAGTGCTTTGCAAAAATACAAAATAACTAGTAAAATTACTTATATTAGTACCAAACATCAAATACCAAATAACTCTGCCAGTGAATACAAATGTATTTTAAGATAAGATTTAAAAAATTAACAGTAGGAGCCTGTCTGATGTGTAGGGGTCGATTATTCCACAGTTTAGGAGCTACGACCCCAAACGCTCAATCACCTCTATGAACCAGCTTTGACATTTGTATGGCTAAAAGCAAAAGATCATTTGATCTAAGCGACCTATAGGGTTGTCAGACAAATACCTGAGAGTTGTCCCTTCAGGGCTTTGTAAGTTAACAATAAAAATTTTAAATGAATTCTGAAGTGAAGAGAAGCAAGCACCTGGGAAATATGTTCAAGTCTTTTAGTTTGTGTCAGAAGACGAGCTGCAGCATTTGCACCAACTGCATCTAGTCTCCAGCTGGGATGTAATAAAAGCATGGATCATCCTTTCAAAGTTTTTAAAAGATAAAAATGATCTCACCTTAGATAAAAGCCTTAGTTTGAAGGCTGTGAAACTGAGCTGATCTGTTTTCAAAGGTGAAATTACTGTCAAATACAACCTCCAAATTTTTGGCATGTGATTTAATAAAAGGCTTAATACTGTGCAGGTTAAAATGAGAGTTGCTGGGATTGCCACATACTCCAAAAATTATGATTTCAGTTTTGTTCTCATTAAAAGGAAGTTAAAGGCCATCCAGGCTTTAACTTCACAGAGAAACTGGAGTAAGGGTTCTAGTGAGGCAGAGCAGCTTCTGTTCAGTTGAAGATAGATCTGAGTGTCATCGACATATGAATGGAAACAATATTATATTTTCTAAAAATAGACCAAGAGGCAGCATATAAATAGAGAATAAAATTGGCCTCAGTGTAGATGCCTGGGGAACACCACAAGTAAGGGGAGCTGAGGAAGAGAT
The DNA here is from genome assembly GCF_036321145.2 of Pelmatolapia mariae. Lineage (NCBI taxonomy): Eukaryota > Metazoa > Chordata > Actinopteri > Cichliformes > Cichlidae > Pelmatolapia > Pelmatolapia mariae. Next base: position 56,461,180 of record NC_086229.1, on the reverse strand, counting down.
AAAATCTTCAAAGCTCACAGAGAAAGTCCTGTCAGACAGGTAAGACCTGAACCACTCTAATAGAATGGCCTTGATGCTCCAATCATGAGATCGAGATGCTGTGGTCAACAGTATCAAAGGCAGCGGTCAGATCCAAAAGCAAAAGCACAGCTGAGTCTCCTGAGTCGTGGCTAATAAAGGATGAACAAGAACTTTTAAAAGTGTAGTTTCAGTGCTGTGAGGAGGATTTAAACCAGACTGAAATCTCTCAAGAACACAGTGTTCATTTACAAATGAGCAGCTGAACAAATACAATGTTTTCCAAAATTTTTAATAGAAAAGGAAGCTTTGAAATAGGCCTGAAATTTGCGAGGTCAGAGGAATGGAGATTATTATTATTATTATTATTATTATTATTATTATTATTATTATTATTTTAAGTACAGGTTTTACAACAGCATGTTTAAAACACCTGATCTAAGACTGCTTTTAAAAATCTTTAAGATGTCAGAACTGCAGTTTTCTTGCAGTTTTTTAATCTTATTGATGCATCTTTTAAAATAGAAAATTATTCAAAGTATTGTTGGCAAGATAGCAGCTAGAAAGTTTTGAAAAGAATAAAATCCTTGTGACATTTTGAAGGTGTGTATACAGCTGCAACATCAGAAGTTCAAAACTTTAATAAGAGTCACTTAAGAGTTATTTGCAGGTAAGCTTCCTCCTAAAAACAGCCGCCACTCCACCACCACGCCTACTCATCGTCAGCATGTTAAGATATTCACAGTCTGAAGGTAAAAGTTCAGTAAAACAGCTGGACTCACCGGCTCTCACAAGCTTTGATCCAGTTCCTGATTAGTGAAGAAGTCCTTAAGAATTTATTTTTAACAAAACTTTTAAGTTTTTTTTGCTAGTGATCGAGCATTAACAAGACTTATCCTTAGTGGTAGCAGTGGCTCAGAGGGTGATGTGGAAGCCGTAGGTTAAACATGTTTTAAATAAGAAGATCTTTTAGCCAGGGGTGTTTGGTGATTATATACAAGCAGGAAGTTAGCATTTTTAAGACAAATAAGAAAAAATAAAACACTAGTACAAACAGAGTCAGATGGCAGGCCGTACACACTGACGCAATCTTGGTTTCTCTTACACAAAGTAGAGAAATTTTATTCTATACAGTCTGAATCATTAAAAAAACAAAAAAACACCAATCAGACTGAGTATAGTTGGAAACATGTTGCTCACAGTGTGAACGTGAAGCTTCAATAATTTTATCACTTTTATTAACAAAGTGCTGCAAAAACATCTCTCTGTTTTTTTTTCTGACAGATGATCAAATCTGGGAAGAAGGATGAAATCATTCAGAGGCTGATGGAGATATTTCCTACACTGGACTCAAAGGTCAGTCAAAGCATCTCTCAGCACACAGACACAAACATGGATACATGGAAACATGTGATGCTGTCATCCTCCCAATGATCACAGACCTGTGCACTTATATTCCTGCAGTTTTGTCCAGCAGCAGTTTCTGTGTCATTAACCAAACACAACTTTGAAATTCTACCACTGCAAGATTGTTGACATCATCCCACAACACTTGATGTTGTTAGCATCATGCTACATCAGCTCCCTTATATTTACATAATGCAGCTTTAATGTGACTCTGGTTGTTTCATTATTGTGTCTTAAACATGAACATTTCTTCCTTCTGCTCTTTCTTCATGTAAAAATTCACATACAGTGGAGGGAGAATACTGACATCATCAATCAGCTCCAGGAGGTGAAAGAAACAGCAGAGAAACTGGAGAAGAAATATCGGGAGGTTTGCGTTTCCATTATAAACATTTTGAATTTACTTACCCAACTCTCTTTATGAATAGAATAATGGCACACATCAATATTTACTCACCATCAGACTGTACAGTATAAATGAATCAATAAATCTAGGCAAGGCAAGGCAAGTTTATTTATATAGCACAATTCAACAACAAGGTGATTCAAAGTGCTTTACAGAGACATTAAAAAACAAAAACAATAAAAAGCATGATTAAAAATTGATTTAAAAAACAGTAGATAAAATCAGAACAGTAGATAAAATCAGTAGTTAAAATGTAAGTTTTGAGATTTAAGCTTAAAAGTGTGGATTTAGTGTTTTATTCAAATGCAGCTGAGAACAGGTGAGTCTTCAACCTGGATTTAAATAAACTGAGTGTTTCAGCTGATCTGAGGCTTTCTGGGAGTTTGTTCCAGATATAAGGAGCATAAAAGCTGAATGCAGCTTCTCTGTGTCTAGTTCTGACTCTGGGAACTGATAAAAAAATGGATCCAGATGACCTGAGAGATCTGGAAGGTTCATACTGGGTCAGGAGGTCACTGATCTATTTTGGTCCTAAACCATTCAGAGCTTTATAGACCAGCATCCTCTGATGGAGGATAGTTAGTGAGGACTCGAGCAGCAGAGTTCTGAATGAGCTGTAGTTGTCTGACTGATTTTTAGGTAGACCTGTAAAGATGCTGTTACAGTAATCAAGCCAAGTTTTTCCAGGTCCTGTTGAGACATCGGATCTTTTATCCTTGATATATTCTTGAGGTGATAGTAAGCTAATTTTGTTATTGTCTTAATTAGGGATGGGTATCGAAAACCGGTTTTTGTTGAGAACCGGTTCCCACTGTTTCAATTCCTTGGAATCGTTTGCCATTTTTGCAAACGATTCCCTTATCAATTCCAGTCGCCCCGAAAGACGTCACCACGTTGCGGAGCGTCATTTACCTGGCAGGAAACATGGCGACTCAAACGCTAAAAAGTTTGGTTATACTTTACGAGAACGGATGACAACAGGTCAACTTGCAATACTTGCAAAGTAGATATTTCACTTAAGGGAGGAAACACTATGAATATGCAAAAGCATTTGCTCACAAAACACACGATAACCTTATATGAATGAATTGTTTTTAATTTCGCTGCGGACTCGTGAATCTCAACCCAACAGCAGTGGTAACGTTTGTACTTCCTCTCCCGTTAATGTGGAAGGTAAATAATCAACTAACAGTGCATAATATGTTAGCGCGATCTGCCTTATTACCAGTGTTGGGAAGGTTACTTTTAAAATGTATTCCACTACAGAATACTGAATACATGCCCCAAAATGTATTCTGTAACGTATTCAATGACAGTAACGTATTCTGAATACTTTGGATTACTTAATATATTATCATGCTGTTTACAACTACGTGAATGCACTATTGCTGTGATTTATTACTGTTACTGAAGGTCCGCGGCTCCGAAACGTAGTAAAGGGACCTCTGGCTAATACGTCGGGTTCGTGTCGGGCTGGTAGCCGAAAACTAGCTTTACTTTGTTGTCTGGGTCAACTTTGCTTGCGGGAGACAGAGAGAGGCGTTGAAAGGCTTCTCCAACGGAACTTATTGTTTCGGAGGAAAACAAGAACACAGTGTACAGTTGAGTCTTAATAGCTTACTTACAAATAGTCTCGTCAGGCACTCTTCTTGGCTGCTGTGGTTATTATTATATTTACATGCTTCCAGCTCCCGTTTTTGCTCCGTGACAGCTCGGACTTCTTTTCTCTCCCTCCCTCGCTCACAGACACATAACAGGTATGGTAGTCCATTCTCCCTGCAGCACGGACTACACTGCCCATCAGGCTACATTCTTTAGAGCTATGCCTGTAGCATTCTGTCTATTAGCTTAGCACAACAACAACAAAAAGCGCTCTCTCACCCAGGAAACACGCAGAGAGAGAGCGTCACACTGTAACCATGACAACCGTAACGTTGCCGCCTGGAACAACAGAACGTAGCTGTCAAACAAACCCAAACAATCCTGACCCGCGACAATATGAAACAGTAAAGTACAGCTGTGTAATCCATTTATTTCAACAAAGTAACTGTATTCTGAATACCACCTTTTTAAACGGTAACTGTAACGGAATACAGTTACTCATATTTTGTATTCTAAATACGTAACGGCGGTACATGTATTCCGTTACTCCCCAACACTGCTTATTACAAAACCTGACATTACTGTGACTAAGTTTGTGGTCAAAGCCTTGCACCCATTTGCCACAGCAGATGCCCTCGATTTTCGTTAAGTGAATGTGTTTAATTGTAGGCAGGGACATTACTAGATATTCTTGTGTAATTGCTACAGAATAATTTATGTTATACTTTGTTATTGCTAGAAAAAAAATATTTATTTTATTATTTTACATTTACAATTTTTTTTCCCCCGGGGACCCTGTGACACCCCATTGAAGAGCCATAGGCTGTGGATCTCTTAAGATCTCACTTTTAGGTTTGTAAGGCCATGCTACTCCTAAATTTCTATCTTGTTCAAAGAGAAGATATAAAACAAAGTTCTAAGCTAATCGACCTTAGTGTTCTCCTATTTTTTTAAAAAGAATCGATAAGAAAATCGATAAAGAATCAAATCGTTAAACAGAATCGAAAATGGAATCGGAATCATGAAAATCTTATCAATACCCATCCTAACTGTGTTTTTCTAAGTTTAGGTCATCACTACACCCAAATTTCTCGCCTGGTTTGTGGTTTTTAGGTGTATAGATTGAAGATCTCTGGTGACCTGTAATCGTTTTTCTTTGGCACCAAAGACTATTACCTCAGTTTTGTTTTTGTTTGGCTGGAGAAAATTGTGGCACAACCAGTCATTAATTTCCTCAATGCATTTACCAAGAGCCTGTACAGGGCCTCGGTCTCCTGGTGACATTGTGATATATATTTGTGTGTCATCTGCATAGCTATGATAGTTTATTTTGTTGTTCTTTATAATCTGTGCCAGTGGGAGCATGTAAATGTTAAACAGAAGGGGTCCCAAGATGGAACCTTGGGGAACTCCACATGTGATACTTGTCTGCTCAGATGTGAAGTTACCTATTGATACAAAGCATTTCCTGTTTTCTAAGTATGTTTTGAACCAGTTTAGTACAGTTCCTGAAAGACCTGCCCAGTTCTCTAGTCGTTTGAGTAATATGTTGTGGTCAACTGTATCAAATGCTGCACTGAGATCCAGTAAAACTAAGTCTGATATTTTTCCACTGTCCGTATTCAGACATATGTCATTAAACACTTTGGTCAGAGCGGTTTCAGTGCTGTGGTTCTGTCTAAAACCTGACTGGAAGGCATCAGTATAGGTTTAATTACAGCAGTTTTTAGTGTTTCTGGAAACACACCTGACATTAAAGAAAATTGACGTTGATGCTAAATCTTAGCATCTCAATTATATAAAAAAAAATCCCAGATCACATGTAAGAATATAAGAAAAAACAGTGTGCATGCATAATCCCAAAAGGTTGATTCTGTTCATCTGGACATAGCGTTTTCAGTGGGAGAAACATTTGGTCACTCATCCAAGTAACTTCTTCAGTTTCAGCTAACTGCAGGTTTCCCCAACCCTTATAAACTGTAGTTTTACATAACTAATTAAAAAAAAATCATCAGAACTGATAAACAATGGGCTGTGCGTTCATATTATTTGTAAGGGAAAAGTAAAAGCTAGTTTTAATTTTAGAGACTCTACATTGAAACTACGATATTTCCTTAGTGGTATTTACAAATATTAATTTATATTATCCAGCTTATATTTACATAATACATAATACAGATTGTATTTCCAGCTTTAATTTAACTCTTATTGTGTTATTAATATTGTGTCTTAAACATTTCTTCCTTCTGCTCTTTCTTCATATAATATTTCAGCTCCAGGGTGAGACAGACAGTCAAATCATCAAACAGCTCCAGCAGGACAAAGAAACAGCAAAGAAGCTGAAGCAGCTTCAGGTTTGTCTTTCTTTTATAAACATTCTGAATTTATTGACTTTACTGAACTCTATTTATGAATAGAATAATTGCACACATCAATATTTACTCACCGTCAGACTCTTTAAAATAAATGAATAAATTTATATTAAATTTAAATCTATGTGTTTCAGTTACATAAATAAAAAAAATCCAGGATATATATATGTAAGTATATAAGAAACAAATTGTCCATGCATATTCCCAGAAAGTTGATTGTGTTCATCTGGACGCAGCTTTTTACATAATTCATTAAATCAGCAGCACTGATGAACAATGGGCTGTGCTTGCATATTAATACTAAGGAAAAAGTAAAAGCTGGTTTTACTTTTAGAGACACTACATTGAAACTAAGACATTTCCTTACCATCTTCAGTTATTTACAAATATTTATTTATATTTTCCAACTTATATTTTCATAATACAGCTTTTACTTACAGATTTAATTTAACTCTGGATGTGTTTTCATGATTGTGTCTTAAATATGAACATTTCTTCCCTCTGCTCTTTCCTCATGTAACATTTCAGCTCGACGGTAAGACAGACAGTGAAATCATCAAACTGCTCCAGCAGGACAAAGAAACAGCAAAGAAGCTGCAGCAGCTTCAGGTTCGTCTTTCTGTTATAAACATTCTGAATGTACTGACCTAACTCTACTTATGAATAGAATAATTGCACACATTGCATTTACTCACCGTCAGACTCTTTAATATAAATGAATAAATTTATATTAAATTTAAATCATCTGGATGCAACGTTTTACATAATTCATTAAATCAGCAGCACTGATGAACAATATTTACATAATACAGCTTTTATTTGACTCTGGTTGTGTTATCATTATTGTCTTAAACATGATCGTTTCTTTCTTCTGCTCTTTCTTCAGGTAACATTTCAGCTCCAGGGTGATACAGATAGTAAAATCATTGATCAGCTCCAGCAGGCGAAAGACAAAGCAGAGATTCTGAAGCATCAGATGGAGTCCATAAATTGGGAGGTTTGTGTTTCCTTTATATTCAATGAGAATTTGCTGACTCGGCTCTCTTTGGTAATGCAGAATAGAACAGAATAGCCACATTATTGTCATTCAGAACTTATACAGTTAGTGTCAGTATTTACATCAAATTGTACAATATAAATAAACATTACCCCACCACACACTGATTTTAATATTATTATTATTATTAAACGGAAATTTATGGAGTCCAGTTAGAGAAAACCTCTTGATGCAAAGATCCAGATGATCATAATGTCTCATTATTTAGTGCAAACACACAGTCATAGATGAAAGGATAAAAAGATAAAAGGTTTTTGGATTTTGGTTTATCATTGGCTGATCTGTCATGCCTTATGGAAACTGTATCATTTCAACAGTCACAGTTTATTATATTAACATAATATGTGTCATAAAAAAATCACAACAATTACAACAACAAAATTTCAACAATTATAACAAAGTTAGATGGTGCATAAATTTAGGTACCCCAACAGAGATATTACATCAACACTTAATTGAGCTTGATTTGCAAATATAACTCAAGACACCTCAGATAGCCTTTGATGAGTGTCTGGATCCTAGATGAAGGCATGTTTGATCCTTCTTCCATACAAAAAAGCAGAAAAGCATCAACAGCCTGATTCTAATCATCCCACAAATTTTCAATGACATTCATGTCAGGGGATTGTGGTGTTATTCTTCCACAGCACAGTGTCAATCTGTCTCAACTAAATGAGCTTTTGTACAACAAGCGATTCTGTTTATGGTGTGAATGCAGAAAGGCCTTCTTTTCATTAGCCTCCCATACATATGTACAAATACACATCTTCAGCAAGATGCTCTGCAGGGTTTTGGAGGTGATTCATTCTGAATCCCCTGAACCACAGTACTGACAATCTTTGTTTTCAGATCTTTGGAGAATTACTTTGAGAATCCAATGCTGTCACTGTTTAGTGTCAAAGAGAAGCACAACTTGAAAGTTCCCACCTTAAATACATTTTCTTATGATTGGACATGCTTGCCTATGAAGTTCAAGGCTTAACAAGCTAATCCAACTGATTTAGTGTTGCAAGTAATCAGTATTGAACAGTTCCATGCATTCAAATCAGTAAAATTACAACGATACCCAAATTGTTGCACAGCCAGCTTTTACAACTAACTCCATTCTGTACGTCTAAATACTGCTTCACTAAAAATAGATGTTTGTGAAACCCCCCAGTACTGAGATGTAGGAAATGAGGAGGAAATGAAAAACATGCCACTGTTATCTTTTTGTTGAATGAAGAGTGAATTTTTATGCAGGGAGAGAGGTTCCCAGATATTTTCATATGATTGTTCATTTCAAAACCTTTGAACAAATAACTCAAAAAACAGTTTTTGGTGACACAATATGAACAGATATGTATGTGTGCCTGCTGAAATTCGCACCATTCAAATATGAAAACTCCCCACATTTAGATTAAGTGCTTAACTTCAGAAAAACTAATTAAAGAGATAAAACGCTTGAATTCTCCCTTTACGGTTTAAATTCTGACTGAACAGTCTCAACTTTACAGAGAAATCTCAATGCTGGGTGCAGACCCGGACCACGTTCTGCCTCATGTCTGATGTAGAGGATCGGCTCTGTTCCAGCTTTTCATTCAGACAAAAAGCACAGCTGTTTCAATTACATGCATGATTTCTGTGTTTTGTGTGATAGTGCTGCTGTCATAGGTTGACAGAAACGAGTAGACACAAAAGGGAGTGGGATTGTATTCTTTCATTGTTACGTTTGATTGGATTAAATGTTAAATGGCCTGCATTTGTATAGCGCTTTACTCAGTCCCTAAGGACCTCAAAGCGCTTTACACTACATTCAGTCATTCACCCACTGGCAATGGCAAGCTACAATGTAGCCACAGCCACCCTGGGGTGCACTGACAGAGGCGAGGCTGCCGAACACTGGCGGCACCGGGCCCTCTGACCACCACCAGCAGGCAAACATGGGGTTAGTATCTTGCCCAAGGATATTTGGCATGCAGCCTGGAGGCAGCCTGGGATCGAACCACCGACCTTCTGATTAGTGGCTGACCTGCTCTGCCACCTGAGCTACAGCCACCCCAGCTACAGGATTAATTGTGTGTGAAAAGATGAACACAAGAGTAAGACTATTGCAGATGTTCATTTCATGTAAGAGATGCTACAGTATCCTTATAAAAGTTGTGGTTATATTTAAATTCATAATTATTCTCTAAATGTTGACAGTAATAAGAAATGTGCTATCAGATGTCAAAGTAAATGGGACCATTATTTGTAGTGGTTCAAGTTCATAAACTGAATTTAAAGTACACAGAGCTGAGTCGTGCCAACCCCAATAGTGAAGACTCAATCTGAAAGTGTTGCTCAAAAGACAGATAAACATGGACGTATGTGATGGCTGCTATACCAATGATCATAGACCTGCACGCTCATTATGTCCCTCTGTGACTTTCTGCTTAATGTGAAGTCGTTAGTGGAAATTAAGATGCTGATATGATTTGTTTGATGTGACCAACCTGCTAATTTTTGACTTTTTGTTGAGAAACAAGAAACACAAGTAAAAAAAATACCCCATAGCACCGTAGTGTTAGCCCCAATACTCATATTTAAATAAAGTCATTGATTAATTAATCGATTTATGTAAATTGGTAAGTGTATGAAAATTGATTGATGGGAAGTTTTTAATTAAATAACCTTAATTAAAATTCAAATACATGAGTTGTTTTATTCATATTTTTCTTTAAGCAGGCCTGAAAAATGACAGAAAGAGCTCACAAAATGTCAAAGCATGAGACTTTTTTCCATGTCTTTTAATGTGCAGTCAGAGAAAAATGATTCTATAATTAGCATCAGCTTCATCAGGACAAAGAGAAGACGAGATGCTGAGAGGAAAATGTAGGATTTGATGGACCAGTTAAAGTTGATGAGGTTCATCTTTCCTTTATCAGCTTCCTGAATTTGTTTATTCAACTTTATTTATTACTGTAATGTAAAGAAAATTTAAGAATTGAATCGTTTTTTGATAACTATTTTTGTAAATAAGGAATCTGTATTTACCAAACCAGATAATTTTAAATTCCAGCATAAACCAACCAACAAACCCATAAATATCCATCCATCAAAAACTAAATAAATAAAACAGAGAAAAAGAGCATGTGTTAATAATAATCAAGGAGCTCATTAAATGTCAGTTAAACATGTGTTCTAAAACCTTTGACTGGTGATCTATATAAGAATGACATCTATTTTACTACATTAAGAAATAAACTAATCTAAATAAATTAGGATTTTGCAAAAGTAATTAGAAGAATATTTCCATTAAAAATATGCTTATATTTTCATTTCTCTCCTCTGCTATTTGGAAAAGATGCTCCAGGCTGAGAAGACGAGGAATGATGAAACTGACAGAAAACTCCAAGAGGTAAATCTTTTCACGCAGCGTTTAGCTGCTGTCATCTCTCTTTTACCTCTGTATACAATCCAAATTTGGAATTTTTTCACAAAAATAAATTTTCCACCACAAAAACATATTTCAGTTAATAGCTGTGATCTTTCTCTTCATCTCTCTCCTGTCTTTTAGTTGGTAAGGCAGCTCCAGTACGAGAAGACAAAAACTGAGAAAACACTCAATAAGGTAAATCTTTGTCACCAAAATCAGTCCCCTGCTGTTATCTCTGTTTTCTACGTGTTCAGGTTACAATCACACATGAGAACAAACCTCAGACACCAAATAACTTTTAGTGAAGCTCAAGTTTGTTCTCACTGTTTTCAAACTTGAAACTTAAAAACTTCATCAAACACTTTATATTTACATAACATGTTTTAATTTACATTTAAACTGATTTTTTTTTTCTTTGGTGAAGTTTGTGATTGTATCGTTATATCATGTCTTATAAAAGAGCACGTCTCTACTCATGTGTCCTCTCACCTGCTGTTAGAGAAAAATTATTCAGACTTAAACAATCAGCTCTAGCAGGAGAAAGTCCAGAAATCAGGGATTTCATCTCTCTGTTATAATCCTGCTGAATTTTCTTGTAAACATAAAACAAATGCAAAAATGTTTTTTTAAAAAAAGACAAATGCTGAAAATCATTAACTTGGATATTTAGCAACAGAAAATAAACATTTTAATTCCAGTTCATCATTTTATCTCTGAGCGCACTCTCAGTGTTTTTGTCTAAGGTGACGACTCCACATTAGGTTTATGAATCTTTAAACTGGATCAATTTAAATAATAAAGGTTACTGCCCCACATTCTGGTAAAAGAGAAGTTGCTCACACATCAAAGTGAATTTAATTTGACTCAACAGATATTTTTGCTGTGTGTCTTGTGTTCTAATAGCTGCAGTGTAAAAGAGACTCAGCAGTATTTATACGGTTTTTTGCATCACACAATTAATAGATGCACACTGATTATTCAGTAGTTTTAGTAAGGTACAGTTTAACAGCTCACACATTTAAAATGTATTTGGCAAGAAGAGATTGTAAGGAAACTTACAACATACTGTAAATGTAACAATCAGAGGATTTCAGCTGATTTTAAACCAAACCTCAGATCATAACCAGCTGCTGTTTATGTGATCAGTACAGGTTACCACAGTGATTTACCAGTTAAAAAGAGAGACACATTTGTGCCCCAGAAAACTCTAACTTTAATGAAGACATGAAATATTAAACCATAGAGCCATACTTTCAAAAACTGCAGACAGTATTTAAGCAGATTTAACTCTGTCTGCGATGCTGGATTTCTGAAATAAGTGTTCTCACTTATAGTTTGTTAGACGATGTGTAGATCCGTCTTGTGTGAGTACAATATTACCGATTTGTCTGGTTGGTTGGTGCTAATAGACATTCGTTTGTGTTAGCTAACTAGTGAAAGACCCTAACTAATAATCAGACTAAGGGGGGCTTTTGTACTGCCCATAGCTGCAGCAATGAGATTTATGTTAAGAAAAACAAGGATCTACTGTCCACTTTCACTGTCTGTCTCTGAAGCAGTCAGTGGTTCTTCAATGATGAAACAGGAACTCCACCTGTTAGCTGTTAGCATTAACATTTGCAGAACACTTTATATATGAAGACTGTGGAGGAGAAGGTGTTTGAGTCAGGTGCACTGGTGGTTCACCTGACTAACAGCTAAAATCTGACACTGTCTCCTGTTTGATTTTGTCTTCGTGGGGTCAGGTGTACAGACCGAGAGCTGCTATGAGATGGCAGAGCAGATGTTCACAAGCTATTTTATGCTATATTAAGGTGTAATATAACCCCAGTTACTCTCTGGGTTAAATATCTTTTTCCAAGCTCACCCAAAAGGTTTCCAACATAACAGGTTACTGTGATGTTACCCTGTCATCTCTTTTTATATGGTACAGATACAGATACTGAAATGACAACTTGAAGCATGCATGAAAACAATCATTACAACTCCACTGTAATAAAACAGATAAATTATAAACAGACAAGAGTTTAAACTATTGTTGCGAGGAGTTAAATGGAAATTTAAATGTTTCTCTGAAGTTTTTGTTTATTTACATCAGGCCAGTTATATTTAAGTATAAGTGGAGCTGTAACTGGAGTTTTAGTGAATTGTGGTAAATATACTGCAAATCTGGAATTTCTTCACAAAAATGATCTTTTCCTCCAAAAAACATCTTTCAATTCCTTTTCATGGCTGTGAGCTTTGTTTTTATCTCTCTTCTGTCTTCCAGTTGGTAAAGCAGCTCGAGGAGGAGGAGAAAAAGAAAACTGAGGTAAATCTTTGTCAAATCAATCACCTGCTATTTTCTCTCTTTTCTACATGTTGTATGTAGGTTCCTACATGTGCCGCCCTATGTGTACATTTCTTACTGAAGCATGGTTGGAATCCTTACATTCATCATCGTACACTCACCTTAGATGTCCTTTGGTTTGTTTGCTAAAGATTAATTTTCTTTCCAACATCCTTTAATTTATTTTCTTTAGCCATAGCAACTTAGCCATCTACTTAGATTTTTAAATCCTTATTTACCCCACGGGCCCAGATAAACAGAAGAAGGATGGATGGACATTATTTTCAGAATTCTGCTCTGTTTGGTTTGTTTCTCATCTCCATACTTGCTGTTGTTAATTCCTCATACTCTGTGGGATTTAGCAATTTTCTATTATAAAAAGTGCCTTGGGGTTCACACAGGCTTGGTTTTTGTCAGAATAAACTTCTGAGCAGCCAGTCTGTGTTACTTTATTTCTTTTATTTTCTCATCATTCTAACAGCATGGATATGATGAAGTCCTGTAATAAACCTGTACTCTCATAAATCACTGAACTTTATACTTTGCTCTATAGAAACCAAACTAATATTACAGGGCCGCTGAGGGTATTGGGACAAACACTTTAGTGTTTGTCCCAATACCCTCAGTAAAGTCTTCTAACTTTACTGACTGTAGTTTTTACAGATGTGATGAATTGTATTTACACAAAAGAAGAACACTAACTGATCTCTGCCAACAGGTTTCCCACAGCAGCCGATTTAACTTTGGCTTTAGGAGATGATCTAATCGAAACTAATCCAGAAGTTGCTCAACATGTAACTGAGGAGTGCTTGAGGTCAAAGAGCTTCATCATGGAGAAACCTGGTGTTTGTTATGTCACTGATTCATGTTTAAATAATCAGTTGTTCAACTTGTAACACTATAAGTGAAGTAAGCAAAAGCTCTTATCATCCATCTAAACTTCCCAAATACTAAAGTTGTTCAGTCTTTGTTCAGTTGTACAGAAAAACTAATAAACCTTATCAACTAAAAATATGTTGAAAATGCACTGCAAATTTTTTTAACTTAATTTTATTTTTTGAAAGATTTTAAACTCATTTTAAGTTGCATAAACATTTTTATATAAGTCTGAGTTTTAATGTTAATTGAAGTAAGAAACGGAAAAAAAAAATCTTGATCTTTTAACACTAAAATTTCTTATTAATAAACTTATTACTAAAATAAATAAAGTTCCAAAACATTTTTCTCATTTTTCCTGTGCTGTATATAAACATATGTTTTGCTTCTTTCTTTTCTCATACATTATATTTTCACTGGGTGCCGGGCCCCCTTCAGCAGGGAACAATAGCCAGGCCCAAATCTCCAACACCCAAGTGCATGACACTGGGATTGTCTTTATATTTTTTTGTCAATTTTTTTAAAAACAGTTAACAAATCTGAAGATGAACGAATAAAATGCAAGTAGTAGCTGACATCCACGCCCCTTCTGTTGGGTACATTCATTTTAAAATATTTTAATATATATATAAGTTATTATTCTTGCCATGCTCACTATTTAGCTGCAGAGGATAAACTGACATGTTTACAGCAACAAGGTTTATGTAGAATTCTTAAGCCACAAGCTGACATTGAAATGATCACACTGAAGTATTTTAACTCTGCTGTGAACAAAGACACGAACATTTTCTCGAGTGGTTTGTATCGAAAAACTAAAATTACTCGAGTGTCTGCAGCATCTAAAATCACCACACGCTGAGTAAACTGAGATACTAAGTGGTCTTTAAAAATGCTCAACAGGCCTGTGGTTTTAAACTCTTCTGTGCATGATAAAGTTTAACAGCAACCAGCAAAGTCAGCTGAATACTGCAGGAGAAAAAGGTTGCAGTAAAGAAAAATGAAGTCAAAATATTTTTACAATATTTGCACTCACCTGTCATAGTGTAGCTCTTATGATTGTCCAGTTTTCTGCACTGTTTCCTTCTCTAAATGTTAAAGCTTCCAGAACATTCTTCATCAGTCATGAATCAGTCTTTATCTGCAAATACCATTTATTTCTGTGTAACACTGAGTTTTCCAAAGTGAAGTATTCCCACTAACAACAGCAGCAGAACCACCATCACAATGGTGAAAATAGTCCTCAACATTAGGAACACGTGGATGACAGAACATGAAGATGAGCAGGTCTCTCTGTGAAGTGCTGCAACGATACAAGGTTTAACTTTAAATGACAGAATGGGAAACTGATTAGCTTCACTTAGTTATACTAAGGTATTAGTCTATACTCAGTTATAAGTAATTCTAGCTGTTAATGTCTTACTTACAATGACTGAATTTGTACCTGTGACAGTAAATCAATCAATCAATCAAGCCTTTTATTTGTCACATGCAAAGTTTACACCTGCAGTGAAATTGGACCCCCCCTGAACATACATACATAGCAAAGACATGACGTTGGAGGACAGGTAGTAATTTGGAAAAACTGTGAAATGTACAATACAATGGGCAAGTGGAGGAGGGAAAATGGAGACCTGTTGGCACTGATGCTTTTCTCTCCTGCTCCAGTCTCACACCAGTATTCACCGCTGTCTGTTGCATAGGCTCGATGAATCGCACACAGTAGTGTTGGTGAGCTCTCATCACACGCTGAAATGAAGGTCTCAGTATTTCTGATCACTTTTAACTGAGAAGCTCCATCAAGACCCTCACAGTGAAAGAAGACAGACTCCAGTTTAAAGAACTGCAGTCTTTTTGTTTGTTTGTAGACAAAATCATGTGATTTAAGAGAGAAACTTGCTCAGCTGCTTACCCCTGTTTTCAACATGTGCGGCCAGCAGTATAAATACAAGTAACACTGAAAAATTAAATAAATTATCAGCCAAAGAGTTTGTTTCTGCAAATATAAACGCAGTTAAAAATGAACTTCTGCACACGACCTCCTGCTGGAATATTTGTAAATTATGATGTTTCAACCTGTCAGATGTTCAGTGAGTTTTATTTAATGCAAACTGCGAACATACTGACAAAGACCAAATTGACTAAAATACTGTAATTACATAAGTTTCCAATGTTAATGCCGTAGGTTAATTGAACAATCTAAATTGCCCATAGGTGTGAATGTGAGTGCGAATGGTTGTCTGTCCCTGTGTGTTAGCCCAGCAACAGACTGGCAACCTGTCCAAGGTGTATCCTGCCTCTCGCCCTATGACAGTTGGGATAGGCTCCAGCCCAAATAAAATAAGAATAAATACAGTACACAACTGTACAGAATAGAATAAAATAAAATACTATATACAGTAGAATAAAATAGAATAAAATATACAATAGGATAAAAATAGAATACAAATGCTATATACGATTGAGTAAAAATACAACGATGCCAGAAAAGATTATTGCACATTAGTGTTATTGCGCATGTGTGGATGTGTGTGTTTGATCAGTTAAAGTCTTTGCTCTGGAGTCTGACAGCAGTGGGGAGGAAAGACCTGCGAAATCTCTCCGTCCCACACCGTGGGTGCAGCAGTCTCCCACTGAAGGAGCTGCTCAGTGCTGTCACAGTCTCATGCATGGGGTGGGAGATGTTGTCCAACAGGGATGACAGCTTAGCCACCATTCTCCTGTCACTCACCACCTTCACTGGGTCCAGAGGGCATCCTAGAACAGAGCTGGCCCTTCGGATCAGCCTGTTCAGTCTCTTCCTGTCCCCAGCAGAGATGCTGCTGCCCCAGCAGACCACACCATAAAAGATGGCTGAGGTCACCACAGAGTCATAGAAGGTCTTCAGGAGTGGGCCCTCCACTCCAAACGACCTGAGCCTCCGCAGCAGGTACAGCCTGCTCTGCCCTTTCCTGTTCTACCAGAGATCAGCTCAAGGACAAAGAGAACAGTTAGAAGTTTGATAATCTGCATTCTGCACCAAGTGCTCGTAGGGCTCCTGAAGCAAACGGCCACCAATAGAATAGGTGAAGGCGTCACGACTGAGTGCATCCGCTACAACATTCTTTCGACCTGGGATGTACCTCAAATCAAAGTTGTAGGATGACAGCTTGGCCACCCCCCTTTGTTCATAAGCGTCCAGCTTGGGCTTGGTCAATATATGAACGAGCGGGTTGTTGTCAGTCCACACTGTGAACTCGTGCCCCTTCAACCAGTGGCTGAACTTTTCAGAGATGCTCCACTTCAGGGCCATGAACTCTAGGCGATGGGCTGGGTATCTCTGCTGTGACCTGCTTAGGGCTTTGCTCGCGAAAGCAATAGGGCGTGCCTTATCCCCGTTTATCACACCCTCTACAACCATTTTACCCTTCACTTCACCAACTACTTGGTTTATGCAGATTTTGTGTCCAACAAAACAAGAGAGTCAGCCACATCAGACCTGCATGCAAATGCAAATTAACAGTGTTGCAACTACACCAGGTGTCACCATACGAGTAAAACTACACACTTTTCTCATCCACAAACTGGAAAAATGTTTCAGATTAAAAGTCTGATTACTTGTGCATCTACCCATGTTATACATATGATAAGTTACCCGTGTGATCTTGCATATACCAGTAAAACTAACAGTGAACATAACCTTCCTGTCGTGTTCGGGTCTAATCTAACCGATGTACAACTTAAAACACTTATAAATATTGTGTTTTACATCTGATTGCCTCAAGGCCTTATGACATCCTCCACACTATGCACTTGAACATATTCTGATGAAGTTGTGATAAAACATTTAATCTTGTAATCACTAAACTTTATATTTTGCTGTATAGAAACCAAACTAATATAACAGGGCTGTTGAGGGTGTTCAGACCAAAACTTTAAATCTGTCTTCCAAGTTTAGTGACTGTAGATTTTATAGCTGTGATGAATCCTATTACCACAAAAGAAGAACACTAACTGATCTCTGCCAACAGGTTTCCCACAGCAGCAGTGGATTTCTGTCATTTCTTATGAGATGATCTGACCAAAACTAACCCAGAAGTTGCTCAACATGTAACTGAAGAGTGCTTGAGGTCAAAGCACTTCATAATAGAGAGACTTGATGTCTGTTATGTCTGTGATTCATGTTTTAATAATCAGTTGTTCAACTTGTAACACTTTATTCAGTTAAGTGAAGCAAAAGCTCTTCTCATGCATCTAAATTTCCCAAATATTAAAATTGGTTTAGTCTTTGTTTAATTAAGCAGAAAATGCATAAATCCTATCAACTAAAACTGTGTTGATAATTCACTGCTGTGTCTAATTTATTAAGTTAATTTTATTTTTTGAAAGATTTTGTCGAACTTATTTTAAGTTAGTTAAGCAACCGATCAATTATTTGATCAGGTAACAACTCATAAAGCACTATTCTGGGAACATTTGTGTGTCTGTGTGTTTAATAGGGTTAATATTGTGGGTTAATATATATATATATATATGTGTATATATATATGTGTGTGTGTGTATATATATATGTGTGTGTGTGTATATATATATGTGTGTGTGTGTGTATATATATATGTGTGTGTGTGTATATATATATATGTGTGTGTGTGTATATATATATATGTGTGTGTGTGTATATATATATATGTGTGTGTGTGTATATATATATATATGTGTGTGTGTATATATATATATGTGTATATATATATGTATATATATATATGTGTATATATATATGTAAATATATATATTTATATGTGTGTATATATATATATATACATGCATATATACACATATATAGTTATTGTTCTTGCCATGCTTACTATTATGTAAGGCTTATGTAGAATTTTTAAGCCACAAGCTGGCACTGAAATGATCACGCTGACGTATTTCAACTCTACTGTGAACAAACATTTTCTCATGCGGTTTGTATCTAAGACGCTAAAATTACTTGAGCGTCTGTAACATCTAAAATAACCACACGCTGAGTAAACTGAGATACTGAGAGGTCTTTAAAAATGCTCAGCAGGCCTGTGGTTCTAAACTCTTCTGTGCATGACAAAGTTTAACAGCAACCAACAAAGTCAACGGAATACTGCAGGAAAAAAGCATATAGTAAAAAAACTGAAGTCGAATTGTAGCAATCACCCGTCATAGTGTAGCTCTTATAATTGTCCAGTTTACTGCACTGTTTTATTATCTAAATGTTAAAACTTCCAGAACATTCTACATCATTCATCAATCTGTCATCTTTATATACAGATACCATTTATGTCTTTGTAACGCTGAGTTTTCCAAAGTGAAGTAATCCCACTAACAACAGCAGCAGAACCACCATCACAATGGTGAAAACAGTCCTCAGCATTAGGAACACCTGCACGGCAGAACAAGAAGATGAGCAGGTCTCTCTGTGAAGTGCTGCAATGATAAAAATACATCTGCTGTAAAACAAATAAGGTTTACCTTTACATGACAGAATGGGAAAACTGATTGTCTCCACTTAATTATATTTAGCTACACTCTAAAATTATAATTTATTCTCGCTCTTAATTTCTGATTTAAAATGACTGAATTTGTACCTGTGACAGTCAACAAGCTCTCTGGTGACTCTCCAGTATTAAACATCTTACACTTGTAGAGTCCTTCATCAGACCTGGAAACTTTGTGGATGGTCATCTCTCCTGTGTAGCTGTTCCAGATGAGGAAGCCATTTTTATAGAAATCAGCTGTGAGGTTTGAAGTCTTTGTCTTGTTCCTGCAGCGCAGAGTCACACTGTTTCCCTCCTCGACAGGGACAACAGGACTGTCTAGGACGACAGAACCAGCTGAAAAACAAGACTTTTTATCCGATAAAGAAATCTGTAACATTTCAAACCAAACGATCAAAACACTGAAATAATAAGTGGAACAATTTTTTAGTTAACAGCTGCCATGGTAACGAAATTTTGGACTCATTGATAGTGACTAATTTTAATGTTAATTTTTATTTATAGTACATAAGACTGAACAAATACTGTGTCTTGATTCATCAATATTGTGGCAACATTTGAATGGAATCATTATGATTCATTAAAATAATTAACCCTCTACAGCATAGCGTTGCCCTGAGGCAACAAACCACATTTTCATGCCTTACACTGGCCCTTCAAAAAAAAAAACACTTTTTTTTTTCAAATAATGCTACCAGACACATCTCTTTCCAATAAAATGATGAGTTGAAGGTAGTGTGACTTTCATTTTGGGGGGGGAGGACCCCTTTCTGCAAGTTGCACTACATCAGAGACATCTCGATTAGGAGGCAAGATAAAGATCACTATTTTACATGTTTATAATGAAATAAACTTATTTAAAAAAATACTTGTATGTGCATGAATATGTTAAGAAGCATATTTGATTGTTTGTTCTACTTTTTTAAATTTATTTATACAGTAAAACTGTTAATTTTCATTCGTTGCCTCAAGGCAACACTGCGCAGTTAGCCCAATTTTTTTCAGGCAATATAATGCATTTGCATATGTATGTAGAGATGTGTTTGTGTGCATTTATATGATCATAGACAATGTTTTTTACTTTACAATCTTCTCATAATTACAGGACATGGATGTAAATACCTTTTATGGAAGGAAACCAAGGGAATGTGCACTTTCTGTCCTCAGAAAGTGAGGACAGTGAGCTTTCAGGGAGTGACATTGAAGTAGAGGGGTGGATCCCTGAATGAGGTTTGGGGAATACTTAGGAGCTCAGGGGTCAGGGGTCAGTTAGTAAAGTAACTGTGTCTGTGTGTGTGTTAGTGCCCACATAGCAAGCAGGTCTGGCCAGGATCTGGTATCAAGTCGGCACTGCTGGCTGACTTCTGGCATGATAAGATGTATGTCATCCAGATAAGGGCCAGGCCTGGCATAGATGGCATTGTCTATGTGATGGCATGCCATATCTGGCTTGATTGTGGCTTGGTTTATGTGGCCCAGGCCTACAGAAAATAGGTCTGGCCCAGATCTGGCATCAAGCTGGCACTTCTGACTGACTGATGTTTTGGCAGAATGTATGTCAACCAGATGTGTGCCAGGTCTGGCAATGACCCCACTGTTTATGCGATGGCATGCCATATCTCAGGTGGTAGAGCAGGTTACAAACTGATCGGAAGGCTAGTGGTTCGATCCCTGGCTCCTCCAGTCTGCATGTCAAGAGTGTGAATGTGTATGAATGTAGTTGGGAAGCACTCAGTTTGGCGAAAGTGGATGAATGTGGCATGTTGTATAGAGCACTTTGAGTAATCTGGGAGAGTAGAAAAGCATTATATAAGAATCAGTCTGTTCACTGTCTGAACAGAGTTTCGGCATGTTACTTTTGCACTGTTTTGCATGTTCTGGCACATGTTGTTATTACATGGCTTGATTAAGGTACACATTAGGCTGACATCTGGGGCCAGAACTAAAACTGTTCTGGGCCAGCACAGGGCCAGCAGTGTGTCTACAACTGGCCTTGTGCTGGCCCATGTGTGGGCCACCTCTGGTAAACCAGGTCTGGGCCACCAAAGGGCCGTCATTCTTTGCGGTATGTGGGCCATGTGTAAGCACATTGTGTGGGCCTGATCCGGGCCATACCAATTTTGCTGTGTGGGTGTGTGTGTGTGTGTGCGTGTATTACTTATTGTTGTAGGGACACAAATTTGTTTACACACTCACATTGTGAGGTCTCGCCTACTTTATGGGGACAAATTGCAAGGTAAATCATTCAATTTTAGGGTGAAGGCTTTAGTCAGGGTTAGGGTAAGGTTCAGGCAGGGAATAGTGATGGGTAGAGTCAGGATAAGTCTCCAGAAAATGAATGTAAGTTAATGAAATGTCCCCAAAAGTGATGGAAACACAACGTGTGTGTGTGTGTGTGTGTGTGTGTGTGTGCGCGCGCGCGCGCGCGCGCGTGCATGGGGTTAGGGTCAAATGTTGGATATTTTGGTGTTTTATTGTTCTGTGGAATGTTTACATTGTTTATTTGTTGTGTATTTATTTGTTCATCCTTGTTGTACTAATACAACTTATTATAGAATAACTTGGCATTTTACTACCCTTGTCGCACAGTGTTGCCTTGAAGCAACAAACCAATATCTGTTTGGGGGGGGGCAGGGTGTCAAATTTTTTGATTGATATATTATTAGGGACCCTAAAGCTCCCCCAAAATAGGTAGAAATATTTTTTTCCCCAAAAATTAAAAAGTCATGCAGTAGAGGGTTAAGTTAAATGCTGTTTGCAATAAATAATACTAATAATAGTTCCTAATACTATAGTTATAGATACAAATAGAACTTTTTTATGTTAGAAAATGTTTCTGAATGACATTTATAAATCCATCAGGTCATAAATGACCTCATGTTTTCATAATAAAATATCTCGGTGCCTCGAGTGTTAAACATACGAGTTATGGTGATGTTGGCACTGATGCTTTTCTCTCCTGCTGCAGTCTCACACCAGTATTCACCGCTGTCTGTTGCATAGGCTCGATGAATCGCACACAGTAGTGTTGGTGAGTTCTCATCACACGCTGAAATGAAGGCCTCATTATTTCTGATCCCTTTTAACTGAGAAGCTCCATCAAGACCCTCACAGTGAAAGAAGACAGACTCCAGTTCAAAGAACTGCAGTCTTTTTGGGACGATGCGAAACACAGCACCTTAACCAGAAAGAGATCAAATATAGTTACTGTATAGAGTAAAGGAACAATCAATAATTTCTCTAGTAAACAAAAGTTTGTAGACAAAATCGTGTGATTGAAGAGAGAAACTTGCTCAGCTGCTTACCCCTGTTTTCAACATGTGCGGCCAGCAGAATAAATACAAGTAACACTGAAAAATTAAATAAGTTATCAGGCAAAGAGTTTGTTACTGCAAATATAAACTCAGTTACAAATGAACTTCTGCACACGACCTCCTGCTGGAATATTTATAAATTATGACATTTTAATCTGTCAGACCTTTAGTGAGTTTTATTTAATGCAAACTGCAAACATACTGTCAAACATGACAAAGACCAGATTAACAGAAACACTGTAATTAAATACGTTTCCAATGTTAATGCTGTTAAAACCATTTGTAGAAGTTTTATTCAAGTACACAGAAATATGTATGTTAGATTTGTGTTCTCATAAGTAAATAAATTAATTTATCTTGTGTTGTAAAAGACGTTTTCTGACTGTCATTTTATTTTGGAAATGATTTTATTTTGGTGATCATAGATGACTTCACTTCCTGTTCCTTGTTGTTGTGAAGCGCGAACTGCCAAAATTGGATGTATGTTTTGCCCTCCTGTGTTGCGGACAATAAAAGAAACGGGAAAAGTAATCAACCAACCAAGAGTGTGTATTATTAAGAGAACATGGCCGAAGAAGAAGAAAACTCTTCGAGCTCAACAGGTTATGGGCCCAGGCGTGACACAACAGGAGGAAGATGGCAGAGGTTAGTGTTCAATGGAGACGAAAACAGTTACGAACTCTGGGAGGCAAAGTTTCTCGGCCACATGCGGATCATTGGTCTAAAGGACACTATATTATCAGCCACTAACCCAGATGCAGAGAAGAATGCTGAATGCTACGCTGAACTGATTCAGTTTCTTGATGATAAAAGCCTTTCACTGGTAATGAGAGATGCGACTGACGACGGAAGAAAAGCTTTAAAAATACTACGTGACCACTATGATAGTAAAGGCAAGCCCAGAATCATCGCACTGTACACAGAGTTGACGTCTTTACAGAAGAAACCAGATGAGACAGTGACAGATTATATTATCCGAGCTGAAAAAGCAGTGACCTCCCTAAGAAATGCAAAAGAAGTCATCAGTGATGGACTTATTATCGCTATGATTTTAAAGGGGCTTCCTGAAGCTTACAAGCCATTTGCTATTCACACAACTCAAAGCAGTGAAGATTTAACATTCACACAGTTCAAAAGCAACCTACGAAGTTATGAGGAAACCGAGAAATTCGACAACAAAGTAAAAACAGATAATGTGATGAAGGTTGATTTAACCTCAATCACCTGTCATGGATGCGGAAACCGAGGACATTTTGTAAAAGATTGTCGCCAAAAAGGAACACCTAAGTGGTGTAGCTACCATAGAAGCTCAACACACAGTGATGAGACATGTAGAAGAAAAACCAAGTACAGAGATGATGCAAAACTAACTGTAGAAAAACAAGAGGACAAGAAAGAAGAGCAGACTTTTGTATTTAAAGTTAGTCAAAGACTTCTGCCTACTGACATAATAAGAGAAGGACTAATGGTGGACTGTGGTGCTACTTCACACATCATTACGGAGAAGAACAAGTTCATAAAGTTTGATGAGACTTTTGATCCAGAGAAACACTACATGGAGCTTGCTGATGGATCCAGGACAAATAACGTCGCACTCAAGAGGGGAGATGCCAACGTCTCTCTACGGGACGTACAAGGACAGTGTACCACCATCACACTGAGAGATGCTCTGTTCATCCCATCCTACCCTCAGAGCATATTTTCAGTGAAGGCAGCTACAACCTATGGAGCACAGGTGGTCTTCAAGAAGGGACAAAATGAACTAGTGAACACAAATGGGACAGTCTTCTCCATCGAAGAATACAACAGACTCTACTATTTGAAAACGGTAAACAATGAAACATCATTCAATGACATGATGTCCTGTGACACTGTTAATCTGACTTGTGATGTGAAAACATGGCACGAAATTTTAGGACATTGTAATGTTAGCGATGTGTTAAAGCTACCTGATGTTGTAGAGGGCATGAAAATCACAGGCAGTGGCATGTTAGATTGTAATGTGTGCACAGAAGGGAAATTCACTAACAACAGAAACAGACAAAGCGACCCAAAAGCGAGTGAGCCATTACAGTTGGTGCACACTGATCTAGCCGGCCCCATTGAACCAAGTGGCCAAAGTGGTCACAAATATGCTATATTATTCACAGATGATTTTTCAGGGGCAGTGTCAGTTTACTTCCTAAAACAGAAAAGTGACACCACAGAGGCCACAGCAAAGTTTCTAGCTGACTGTGCACCATACGGCAGTGTTAAGTGCATTAGATCGGACAATGGCACCGAATTCACAAGCAGTTCCTTCCAGTCTCTTTTAAGGGAAAAGAGTATAAAGCATGAGACATCTGCGCCATATTCTCCTCATCAGAATGGCACAGCTGAGAGGCAATGGAGAACTCTCTTTGAAATGGGGAGGTGTCTTTTACTAGAAAAGGGGCTGCCAAAATAATTATGGCCTTATGCCATTCAAAATGCAGCACACACCCGCAACAGATGCTACAGTAACAGGACTAAAAGTACACCATATCAGATGTTAACAGGGAAAAGACCAGATCTCTCAAAACTGTGGATATTTGGGTCAGACTGTTATGCATACATACATGATCACAAGAAACTTGATCCCAGATGTGAAAAAGGAATATTTGTGGGTTATAGTAAAAATAGCCCAGCATACCTGGTTTATTACCCCCACACAGGAAAAGTGTCAAAACACAGACTCGTGAGATTTATCAAGAAGAACACTGTTGAACAACAAACACAGACTGATGAATGTGACACAGAAATTCAGACTTATGAGCATGTAGTGCCTTCAAAAGAAAGTACAGAACAACAAAATGAAAATGCAGCAGAGAACAGACCTCCTAGAGAAGAGGAAACCAACACAAATGAACCAAACATTGACACAGAAAGAAATGAGGGAGATGAGCAAAACCAAACTGAACGCTATCCTAAAAGAGAAAGGCAGCCTCCTAAATATTTAGAGGATTACACATCCAACTGCAAAGAGTTAGCTAATGTAACTTCTGTAAGTGTTGATTATTGTTACAAAGCAACCTGTGGAATCCCCCAAACCTATAAAGAGGCGCTGATGTCACCAGAGGCACCAAGGTGGAAACAGGCAATGGCAGAAGAAATCAACTCTCTGAAAGAGAATGACACATTCGAACTGACTACTTTACCTACTGGTAGAAATACCATTGGAGGAAAATGGGTCTACGCCCTCAAAGAAAATGAACAAGGACAAATATTCAAAGCCAGGTTTGTAGCAAAAGGTTACAACCAAACACAAGGAATAGACTACCAAGAGACATTTGCACCAACAGCAAACATGACATCTGTGCGAACCCTAATGCAAATATCAGTCCAGAATGATCTTATTATCCACCAAATGGATGTTAAAACTGCATATTTGCATGCTCCCATTGAGGAAGAAATATACATGGACCAACCAGAAGGTTTTGAGCAAACAGAGTCAGGAGAAAATTTGGTGTACAAATTAAAGAAATCCCTTTACGGATTAAAACAATCAGGGAGAAACTGGTACAAACTCTTGAATGACTACCTTGAACAAAATGACTTTGAAAGAAACCTTTCTGATCACTGTGTATACAGGAAAGACATTGACCATGAAACTCTACTGGTTATCATCTGGGTAGATGACTTGATCATTGCGGCTAGCAATAATAACTTGTTAAACACATTCAAAGAAACAATGAGGTCAAAGTTTAACATGAAAGACCTGGGGAAAATATCCAGTTTTCTTGGTATCCAGTTTATACAAAAAGAGGCTGAAATCAGGATGAATCAGAAGAGGTACATTCAAAGAATGTTGGAACGCTTTGGGATGTCAGAATGCAAACCCAGATCCACACCGTGTGAACTAAAAACGGACACTACTACATGTGAAGGAAGTGATGCAAATGAGACAGTTAACTCAAGAGAGTACAGAGAAATAGTGGGCAGTCTGATATATGCCATGACGTGTACGAGACCAGATATAAGCTGGGTTGTTAGCAGACTATCTCAAACACTAGCTCAACCCACGAGAGAGGACTTAGTAACGGCAAAACAAGTCCTCAGATACCTAAAAGGCACAAATGACTTTGAACTGATCTTTAAGAAAAGCAGTGAGGATCTAGATCTAATTGCTTACAGTGACTCTGACTGGGCATCCTCTGTAAAAGACAGACGCAGTACAACAGGCTACTGTTTTGCACTTACTAAAGAGGGACCAGTAATATCTTGGAAAACAAAGAAACAGCCTACAGTGGCACTCTCAACATGTGAAGCTGAATACATTGGTCTTGCAACCACTACTCAGGAAAGCATGTACTTAACCCAACTGTTAAACGGCATGGACAGAAAAAGGTACACATGTACCAAACTGTTTGGGGACAACCAAGGGGCCATTGCTTTAAGTAAAAATCCAGTGAACAGACAGAGGTCGAAGCACATTGATGTGAAATATCACTTCATTCGTGAAGCGGTAAATGAAGGAAAAATCCGCATTGAACACTGTCCATCAGAAGAAATGGCTGCAGACATACTAACAACACCAGTTACAAGAGTGAGACTCAGAAAGTTTCAAAAATGGTTCTTTGGAAATGCATAAGATGCTATGGGTTAACAGCATGAGAACAAGGGGGGGTGTTAGATTTGTGTTCTCATAAGTAAATAAATTAATTTATCTTGTGTTGTAAAAGACGTTTTCTGACTGTCATTTTATTTTGGAAATGATTTTATTTTGGTGATCATAGATGACTTCACTTCCTGTTCCTTGTTGTTGTGAAGCGCGAACTGCCAAAAATGGATGTATGTTTTGCCCTCCTGTGTTGCGGACAATAAAAGAAACGGGAAAAGTAATCAACCAACCAAGAGTGTGTATTATTAAGAGAACATGGCCGAAGAAGAAGAAAACTCTTCGAGCTCAACAATGTAAAACCAGAGAACTCACACATTGTGAAGCAGACAGCTGTAACCTTCATGTTGTCCTGCAGCTGAATGTCTAAGCCTGAAATACAGCTGCTCTGTACTGCAGATGAAAACTTTCTCTTCCTGCAGTTTGACCTCAATAAAATGAAGCCTGACTCACTGTGGTTCTACCAGAGAGCAGGTTAAGGACAAATGAGCATTTAGATGTCTGATACTGACCATGAACTGCAAAAACAAGTCCAGCTGAAACTATTCTTTACATACAGATGAGTTACAATATATTTGTGTCTTTGTTTTAGGTTTTGATTATTTATCGTTTCCTTTAAATTCAATCTGCAGATTAAACAGCAGTTTAAGATTAATATCGTGTTTAATTTGACATTAACAAACAAATTTTACAGTTTTTGACCTCTACTGCTCCAGTCTGCACGTCAAAGTGTCCTTAAGAAAGATATTAAACGCCATGTTGCCCAAATGCATCCACCAGAGTGTGAATGTTAAACTGCTTAAACATCAAGTGCTCTATGAATGTCTGTGTGACAATGAGGCTTGTAGTAAAAACAGCTATGAATGCTCAGTCAGAGTAAAAAAGGCTGAGAATGCATCATCTATATTTATTCAAAGTATAAACTGTATTTATAAATGTCTCACATGTGAAGTCTCTTTAAACCACATACTCTATTGTTTTTATTACATGTGATTAGCTGTTTCCTATATGACAAATCAAACATAACAGTTTTTCAGCCTTGTTTGTATTCAAACACTGAGTGATGATGAGTCTAAGGGCCTGTGACTGACTGGAATCTAGAACACAGGTGAACATTCAATTAGTCTTTTTTATTTTTGCTTCATGAGGTACTTAGAAAGAATTTTGTTTCCTAGCATTAGTTTTGTTTGGTTTTTTTCAGCAAACTATAAATCCAGGTGGCTGACCCCGCCTCCCCCTCCTTATTTCATGATTTGGTTTGGTCCAGGTGCTGCTAGCTGATGCTGAGCAGTAAGATGGTAGGATGCTTCTGTTAAAAGTGGAGCCTAAGTTTAAAAAGAAAGGGAGACGGTTGGAAATGAAACTCGTAGTGACGTCCACATGAAAGAAACTGCTTGACTTTCCTAGTATTAGATAGTTCACTTCACTTCTAACAGAAAAAAATGTGTTTGTGTTATTTTAGCAAACATGTAATTGGTGCAGGCAGACCCTTTGTACGTATACTGTAAGTCTACGAAATCACTGATCTGCCGACCTGCTGCCAGGTCAAACAGATCAAACCTCTTCTTCAGGCTCAGCTGTTCAACTCCCATCTCCATACTCCTGACACTGAACCAGCCTCACTGATACCTGAAGAAGTTGATGAGTTATTTTATGTCAAAAAATGAATACAAATAATTTTTAGATCTCTGTCTTTGAGCTCCACCAGGTCTCAGGACAGAGACATATTTTTGTTGCCTATACTTTGTTTGAAAACTGATATACAAACAATTGTTTTAGTTATAATTGCCAATACTTAATATTATTTATTTTTTTAAAAAATTGATAAAGTTATCATTAAAATGATTAAAATGTAAAAAGTGTCTTGCACATATCTCATCAGTCATACACCAAATCAATAAATCTATTTCTCTTAGCAGAATATTGATCCGCAGAGTCTTATATTTTTAGGGCTGGCATGGTTTGCAATATTAAAGTTGTGCGGCCCAAAGTGATATCTTTTTTCACAGGACCCCAAATCCCTGGTGGCACCCCTTCGACACTGAAATTGATAACAGATGATATAAAATAATCCTGAGAATCTTATCAGTGTGTGTAAATCAGTCCTGTACTGCCACCTTCAGTGTGATAGCTGAGATAACACATCACATGTGAATGTTTCCTCCTTTTTGAACAGCATTAAGGCAGATATGGTTTCAGCTCTATTCACTATTTTATAATAGCCTCAAAGTTCAGCATAGGCTGAAGCGAAGTGGTTTGTTTTGAACTGTTTTCTCCTGTTTCTGGGCTAGGAAGCGAGGGATAGTTATTGTCATTTGTTTGTTTTGTTTCTTTCTTAGGGTTTAGTGAGTGTTTCACTGGCGGGATTTAGTTGGTTTTGTTTATTATTTTGGCCTGGGTCCACCCTGGAGCTCTGCTTCCTGACACTGAATAAAATCACCTTTTGTTTTACTCATAACCAGGTTTGGTTGTTTGGATTGGGAACCAGGGCGGGTACTTGCTTCTCTCCCCTCAAATCTTATGTGCGTCTCTACATGCCTAGACTAGGAGTGCAACAGTTCTACATGCGTTTCTGATGTCTAGTTATAGTATAATTATAATATAATTTATTTCACTGTCATAAATAAAATTTTTAAATGTAATTAAATGTTTTAGAAATGAATCACCGAGATTTTAGATATTTGACTGGAGAGCAGAAAATAAGGTTTTTAAAGTTAAAGCATACTGTAGAGGTCTGGGCAGAGTTATTCTATTGTGAATCAAAACAGTATGTATCTATAAAGTCATACAGAGGTCATTTCACGAACAGAAATAGCACTGATCAAAAGGTTTATATATTAATATTTTTTTCCACTTTAAATGAGTCAGTCTTTTAAAACTACTTCTGCCTAAAATATTTATATAAAGTTTTAATTATATTTTCATTGTTTTAACCCTTTAAATCCCAGTTTCTTTACACGAGTGCACTGTTTTTTTAGCTGAAAAAACAAAACACTTAAATATTTTCTATAAAATACATTTGAAGTAATATTTGATTGTTATTATAATAAGGCCTTTAGATGGTCCAAAGATTGGCACCAACATTCATTTTGACCAGCCATTATTTTTTTTTTTGCAGGAGCACATTAAAAAAATTGCATCCTCCTTTAAGGGCAAAAAATGTCCACATGCCAAAAAGTGCTATAGAAATTTTATATATTAATATTTTTTTTCCACTTTAAATGAGTCAGTCTTTTAAAACTACTTCTGCCTAAAATATTTATATAAATTTTTAATTATATTTTCATGTTAACCCTTTAAATTCCAGTTTCTTTACATGAGCGCACTGATTTTTTAGCCAAAAAACCCCCAAAAAACCAAAAACTTAAATTTTTTTCGTCCATGTCCAAAACTTTCATTGTGCATCTGCTGTGAAGGTTAGTCATGGCAACAATATGCTGCACAATCTCATCTGTGAGGAACAACATGAAGCTGGAGATCGGGTCAATTATCCGGGCGGAGGCGTAGTGGGTAGGTCCTGGAATAAGCCCCGTGGCTGCTGGGAGGTAGCGCAGCGTCTCGGTACTTGTGGGGGACCATACTATCTTCCCGTTTTTCGTGGTCCATCTCGCTGCTTCGTCATGCATCTCCCCTTCGCTCTCATCTCCAGAAGATGATTTCGAAGAGGACTCCAGCTGATCAGTGTGTGTCAGAGTGCATTAGGATGTCCACAACTTCCGCGGTGTTGTAATAGCGTGCCATCGCTAAAATGCCTACTCCCGCTCTACGGCTTATTCTTATAACCTGTGCTGGAGTGCACCTGTATAAACAAGCTGAGCTTGAAGAAAAAATAAAGTCTAATTTGTTTTTTGTTCTTGCTTTTATATTAGATTTGTTTGTATTGCAGTGTGGACTTCAAAGAGAAAAGACGTCTGACTTCAGACACAGAAATACTTTTTCTAAAGTTAGAAACAGACACAAACACATTTGTTTTTTCTTTTTTTAGGCAAAAAGACCTTTATTTACTTTTAAAGCACTCCTGCAATTATCCAGCATTAAAAGTGACACAAAGGCCATTGCAGAAATGGCGGAAAAGTGCTGCACGCTTTAAATGTGATATAATGTCGCCACCTGCTGGTCAAATAAAAGAATTTACAAATTTAAGCCCCCTACTCCCCAGAAAAATCCTTAAGTCCAGAATTGCATCTGTTTATGTTATTATAAATTTGGGATGAAAAATAGCGTTTATAATGGTTTTCAATGGGACACTTTTTGTCCATAGGCATAAAGGAGGATACATTTCTGTAGCTTAGCCATTTTAGGCTAATATAATGAACTTACACCACAATTAAAAAAAAAAAAACATTAAAACAAATTGTTTGACAAATTTGGCTATATCCCACTCAACACAGTGAAGATGGTTTAAACTCAAACAATGCAAAGTACACAAAATGTCCTTAGGACCATCCAAGGGTATCTAACATATTGAAATAACACGTAAAATATGTTTTAATCTTGTATAAGTTGACTTTAAATTAAATTAACAAATTCTTATTATTTCAATGATCTCTTGTGGTCCACACTTGTATTTATCACTGATGTATTTCCAGAGGAGGATGCTTCCACAGATTCCATCTTCTACACTTAACTAAAGGTATGTTTGATGGTACATGTGTAAAATGTTATATTACAGTGGTGCTAATGTACTCACTTTTTTTGTTACAGCCAGAAAATAAAAATAAAAACAATGCTCTATGGTGAGTGTTATCTTTACCTTTGATATAAGCATTTAAACCAGCTGTAGAAATAAATAAACAAATCTTTCTTTCTGTGCTTTCTCTACTTTTACAGTAGAGTCTCAGGTGGTTGGTCCACATCAACCAGTAGTTGCAAAAAGTGAATACTCTATTCCACCATCTATATCTCATACACATTATTAATCACAGGTGAAAATCTGCAGGGTTCCATTTTCAGCCATATAACTCTCAGAATATGTTGTCCCTATGCTTACTTGTATTTATCTATTTAAAAGGAAATCCTTCAGCCATTTGAAAATCCGACCTGTACTGGCCATTTTTTCAACTTAATTAATAAATCATGTCTACACATCAAGTCATGCTTTTTCAATATCAAAAAATACTACTACTACACCTTCTTTATTTACCTGTGCTTTTCTCATTTAGTTTTCTAAACATAAAATCGGATCCATCAGATCCTCTGATAAACCCACTTTGAATACATCAATCTATCATTAAGCATTCTCTCAATTATTTTGCATTTGTTAGAAGTCAATGCTATTGGTCTATCGTCCCCTGGTTTTGTTTCATCTTTCCCTGGTTTGCTTATCAGGATTATCACTGCTTCCTTCCCACTCTGTGCTTGTTTCCCACCTTTCCAAATCCTACAGTAGACTTAGTAAGACATCCTCGGATGCCTCACTACGGTGATTTATCGTTATATAGCAGATCTGGTCTTTTCCTAAAGTTGATATCCTGGATTTCTTAAGTGCTCTGTTCAATTCCTTTTTTGTAAATGAAATATTTAGTAAATCATTAGTATCTTCCTCTTGTCTTAATAATTCATTCTCAGCCAATGTCTGTTCTTTTCCTCTGACCATATGACTGACCATACTCGATTTATTTTAGTCTGTCTTCCTACTGAATTACAAACCTTCTCTCCATAAATCTTTCTTTGTATTTTTTATCATTCTTTTTTTAATCAAATGACCCTGTAACCTTTTATACTCAATAGGATTCTGAGTGCTGTGATTTCTTTTCAACATTTTGAAAGCTTCACTTCAGGACTTAATGTCTTCATCACATTTCTTTCTCCACCACAATACGATCTTCTTCTTGGCCTTACCTCCTTTCTTCTTTATAAATTGATTTGCTGCTTCTAAAATGGCACAGCACAGATAAATTTAAATCATCAGCATCAACAGGTAAATCAGCTTTTTGTAACTGCTGTTCACTTATGAGCCTAAATGATTCCCAGTCAGTGCTACTGAAATTCCACATCTCTGTTGCTCCCATTTCATACTCTTCCACATCAAATTTATTTTTGTCATTATAGGATAGTGATCACTGCCTATTGTGTTACTTTCCATCTACTAATGCCTGCCAGTGACTCTGAAACATAACTGAGATCAGTTACTGATTCTGTACCCGCTCCTACATTCACTC
Source organism: Pelmatolapia mariae (assembly GCF_036321145.2). NCBI lineage: Eukaryota > Metazoa > Chordata > Actinopteri > Cichliformes > Cichlidae > Pelmatolapia > Pelmatolapia mariae. The sequence continues at coordinate 56,428,098 of NC_086229.1, read as the reverse complement.
TTGTTCCACTTCCATCATTCAAACATATGTAATTTTTGTTTTCCATGAGTTCCTCGGTTACATTTCCATTCTCATCCTCATAATTACCCCACACTGTGCTGTGAGCATTAAAATCTCCCCACCATACCACTTTATGGATGTATCCAACTTTAATACTTCCTTTCTTTGTCCATGTTTCAATCATAATATATTCCAACTGCATACTTTTTGCTAGAGCTCTGAATACTTTCTTTTAGAAAAATAACACATCTTCCTCCTTTACCTTTGTTCCTATCTCTATGTACACTGCTATAACCTTTGAAATTTAAATTGTTTAAATTTAAACAAATCTAAATTTGATTTGTGCCATGTTTACTGGATACTAATTATATCAGGTCTCTTATTAGAATGTTTTATGAATCCTTTAAACTTTTGCCCATTTGCTAATAAACTTCTGGAATTTTATTTCAAAATGATCATATTATCTTCTCTCCTGATGTTCCTGGCTTTCCATCTCCCCTGGTCTTTAATTTATCTCGAAAAACGTTCAGGAACATTGTATATGTACTGTGTTGTAACCTGTTACTGTAATGCACAAAACAAAGTCACAAAACATTTCACTACTGTAAAGGCAGCAGAATTTGAAGCATAGATGAAGTACATCTTATGAAAGTTTGACTTTATTTGACCCTAAAGAAGACTTCAGAGGTCCAAAGTAACTTGATATTGACAATCTCCATGTATCATTCCCTACATGCTGTCAGTACCAATGATGACAGAGCTTTATATAATTGGCTCTATATAGCATTATCATTACTTTGACTTTCAGGTTGATCTGTTGGATTTAAGGAGAGGTCAGAGGTCAAATCTGATATGATTTTTTTTTAAAATGTTTATGCTTTGAAAACACACTTTTAAGAACCATAGTTTCTACGTTTTAAGGCTTTTTGTCAGTTTTCCACAAACGAGTCATTAAGTCTCCCTTGAAGACCTCAGTGAATTTAAGCCAGATTTTAATGGATTGTTATAACATGATCCTGCTCTACAACCTACAGAGTTTTATCAGAATACGGAAACTTTTAGAGCTGTTGTGTTTACAGACAGAATGAAATACAAATCCTACCAAAAACATGAGCTCTTTGTTGAAGGTAATAAGAACCTGCTGAAACCATTTTGAGCTCCTCTTTACACATGATCTGTACTGATCTGATGCAGTATGTGTTAAAGTGAAACCATCTCTGAATGTGCAGCAATGAACGTTAGAAACTGATCCAACCAGAGGGTCTGTTTTGCAGTGACTCATTAATACTGAGTTTTTGTTTCCTGCTCCGCTCCAGTGACTTGTTTTACTTTGACAGTTTGGATTACTGTGTCATAGTCTGGGGTCGATCTGTGGTAAGTCTTCTTTTATTTGTTTTTTTTGTTTTGGGGGTTGTTTTTGAGTCAGAGAACAAACAAAAAAAGAAGCTTAAACTACAATTTGTGGTAAAAAAACAAACAAAGGGATTTTTTTCTACAAGTTACTGAATAAACTCTGAATAAAGGCAGACTGTTGTTTCTCTGTGAAATGGTGAGCACATACAAGATGACAAATGTCTGCCGGTTGTTAAAAGCTCCCACAAAGCTCGAACTGTAGCAGCAAAGTGTGAAAAAAGCTGTATTTATGTTTATAAAGAACTGTTCTTGGAGTCGTGCAGAGACCTGCACTTAAAGTAGGACTTTGTCTCATCGAGGTGACTTAAAAGAATCTCTGAGCTTTAAGTTTTAGTTATGTACTTGTTACGGCCGAGAGGGCCAGGCAGTGAGTGTGGACTGAAATGCAGACACAGAGGGAGGCAAAGCTGGTGTGACGCTTAGTTTAATTACAGAGCAGGAAATAATGTAGGCTATGAACTGTGAAGGCTATGAACTGTGAAGGAACATGAAGCTCAGACTGTGTGCTATGACTAGATGCTAAATTTCATGACCGGATCCTGGGGAGGAAAAGGGGCAGTGGCCTGGGTGGAGGTACACAGACTCACTATAACGAGAAGAGACAGGCAGTCAGTGGCAGTCTAGTGAATCTGTGTCGGTGGATTCAACTATGATGGTTATGGCTTATGCGTAGCAGGTGAAAGTGGCATGCGATGAGGGTGTCCAAGGGGTCCGGGTGAGGAAGAATGTTGTGCATGTTTCTTCTTCTTCCTCCCAAATTGTGATTTAACTTATTTTGAAAAATTTGGTCAAGATGATTAAGCCTTTACCTCAGATTTGATAACTGAAGGCTCCACCCTTAAACTGGTGTATTATCGTATTTTCCGCACTATAAGGCACACTTAAAATCCTTTAATTTTCTAAAAAATCAACAGTGCACCTTATAATGCGGTGCGCCTTGTGTATGAATTCTGGTTGAGCTTACTGACCTCGAACTGATTTTATGTGGTACGTGGCACTCAAAAATCTGTCAAAAAATGTTTTAGTAGGACTTTGGTAAGCTACAAAGCCGCACCACTTGATGGATTGTCAGAGCATTACGGCTACCATAGTCTGGAGCCTCGCGGACTCTGAGTAATCTGGGTCCAAAACTCCGTCCGCTTCAGGTCCATAAGTCAAATGATCACTGCAGCATCACTGAGAGTTAAAAACTGTCCAAATTGTTTCATCTTCAATAAAATGATCAGCATTGCTGGTTTTCCAGGTGTAACTATGAAGTTTAACATCCAGGCATCCATGAAAACAGAATTTATTAAATTTAACGGAGTTACAAGTTAGCAGTAAGTTAGCTCGCTAGTTTCCACCTAAACATGATATATCATGTTCAGACTGAGAGATATCTGAAGAAATTCAAACGTACAGCTCTGCTATCACTTCCAACATAAATGAAGACAGAAAACTAAACAGCAGTGACTTTTGCACGGTTATTGAAGTTGGACTAGCTGGTATATAATGATGTGCTATGTGATCCCTAGCGACACAGATATGTTAGCATAACATAAAGCATAACACAGTGAAGCTGGAGGATGAACGCTAACTTTTTTCCACTCGATTAAAGTTACAGGAACCCTTCCCGATGGTTAGGGACAAATGTGATCGCAGGGAGGATGTTGTAAACGGAGCAAACTTCAGTCAGGAGAACAACTGAGATAATCCATCCACAATATGAGGTTAGTCATTAACATACTGCAACAACGTGGCAATAGAGCAGCTGCGAGAGAATTCAACATTAATGAATCAATGGTACAGAAATGGAGGAAGCAAGAAGAATGAGTTGAGTAAAGTTTGACTTATCTCACTGTTTTGTTTCGCTTAATGCACCTTATAATCCGGTGCGCCTTATGGTCCAAAAATACGGTATATTAAAATCTGTGATTCAGAATTATTCTTGGACACTGCAATAGGTCATCCAACCATTTAAGTTGCTTTTGAAGGTAACATAGTATGTACCCAAATGAAATGAGGTTTACAAATGTTAAAAGAGTACAAGTAGGATATTCCTTGAATATCATTGCAGGGCTGTATGCAAGACGGGTCTAAAACAAACATATAAATACACTACACATATAAGTTTTATTATATATAAACAAACGTGTTAATTAACCTGGTTAATTACATGATCAGAGGCAAAGACCTCACAGCACAAGCATACTCCCAACCTATTATAAGACTATATATAATAATATACAATACAATCTATTTTATTTTAATATCTATTGACAAAAAGTCACAAGCAAAATGGGAACACAGCACAACACATGTTTAAACATGTTTATTTATCAAAATCTTTTATTAATCAAATAAAAACAACATGTATTTTTTCACCCCTAAAAATACATGTTCAAAACACCACAACAGTATCCTGATAGCTCACAAAAATGTCACATGGAATTAAACAGAAGCTGGCAACTCAGCTCTGTAGAGTGGGCAATCATAAAGAAGCAGTTAATTTTACGTTGTAGACGCAAACTGCTATTCATATTTTTGGTCTCCAGATGTCACCAAAGAGGACTGTTTAGAAAAGCTTTCAGTAATGAACCGTTTTTCAATACAAGCTTCAGAAAGCTTCATTTGGTCATTGGTAACCCTGAGTATCTGATCAGTGTGCATTCAGTCCTCTACTGCCACCTTCAGCATGATAGCTGAGACAACACCTACCATGTGAATGCTTCCCCCTTTTTGAACACTGCAAAGACGGATATGGTTTCATCTTGACTATTTTATAACAGGCTCAAAGTTCAGCATTTGACAAACTGTACAACTGACCTAACCAGAATCAACAATGGATGTTAAATGGATTTTTCGAGCATTACACTTTGATTAACACGGTTTAGTTTTTGCATAACTCTGAGCATATTTGAGGGATGTGGAGTTAATAAGCCAAAGTTAAGGCCAGCAGGTTAATGATTTTCACCGTTGTAGTCTCACACAACTTTCCACGAGTAAGTCTCTTTCAAACTGTCTATTTTTAAGTTCTACATCCTTTTTTGATGTCTAGTTATAAAGTCTGATTATAGTATAATTTATTTCACTGATATAAATAAATCTGTGTAAATGTAATAATACAAATGAATGACCAAGGATTAAAATATTTCATTTGAAAGTAGAAAAGAAAGTTTTGAAAGTGAAAGTATACTGTAGAGGTCCGTGCAGAGTCATTCTTCCAAGTATTTTTCTTCTGTTTTAATGTTCTACTTTATGTAAAGAAAACTGAAGACATTAAAACATTGTAAATATTTTATATTTGACTGATTTACAGCAGCTGTGCACAGTCAAGCAGCTAAAAAGTCAATTTGCAGTCTACACTCACAGCAAACTGTCTCTGTTGGCTGAAGTTTACCAGTTGTGATTCCAACTTTTTATAAACGGCAATTTTATGGATTTTATGGTGAGACCAGCTTTTGTCCCCATGCAGAAAATTATGAGATGAAAATAACAAATAATAAATTTTAAAAATACTTTTATTATGGGATATCTTTTGAAATAAAGGAGAACATGTGCAAACATCAGATATGGTTATCCAACTCTGAACTTGTAATCTATAAACACAGATTTTGATCAGATCCCTTTGTATTTATTTGTTGTTTATTGCATATTGCACTATTTTTATTCTTTATCCTGCTGATGTAACAGAATAATTTCCCTTGTGGATCAATACAGTACCTATCTATGAAACCTTATTATCTGATAGCTAAGCTTTCTTTCTGGCCCATTACACAATCAAAACAATCAGCAGCAGACAGAGTTCATCTCAAAGCTAAAGATGACACTGACCAAAGGTTATTCTTTAGGTTGCAATTTAGCACTAATGTGAAGTAATGTGTTCACTTTAATCAGTAACAAAATGTCTGGTGCCTTAACTCTGGAGTTAATGGAAAGATATAGTGCTGCATTTTTGCATTCAAACTGGCTGCAGAAATTAATAAACACATCTTTCTTTCTTTCTTTCTTTCTTTCTTTCTTTCTTTCTTTCTTTCTGCATTGCATGCTGGGAGTGTTGTGGTGGAGCGTGTGGTGAGTCTGACTGAGTGATTGAGGACTTGTTTCCAACTTTACTTTTCTGTCTGTTTTGTCTTTTTTCTGATATTCTAGATTAGATTTTTATACTGTGCGTGGTATTGAATTAAACGTTACAGATTTTGCTGTGTGCGTAAAACCGGCTTTTTGCTGGTTGGCGTGCCTATCGCCAAAATGGACCTCACTAACATTATGAGACAACATGGTTTTAAGATCATACCTACTTGTCCTTGCTCTGTAGAGGAGTGTGGTCTGGCGGTTGGTGAAATTCTGGGTCATAGCAGCATTAAATCTGCTGCTCGGATAAGCAGCGCAGTGGTGATTTTTGTTGACAGTGTGGAGAAGGCAAATAAAGTGATTGAGAAGGGTATTGTCGTGAATGACATTCTAAGCACCCCAGCGAAAAATGTCACGATTGCAAATATTCCTCCGTTCATCAGTGATGAATTACTGGTGAGAGAGTTGTCTCAGCAAGGAAAAATAATTTCTCCGATCAGAAAACTGTCATCGGGTTGCAAATCGCCGCTGTTAAAGCACGTTGTCTCACAGAGGGGACAGGTTCTTATGATCCTAAATAAAAAGGATGAAGACCTAAATTTAGTGTTTAATGTGCGAGTGGATGATTTTGACTATAACTTATATGTGACTTTGGGCGCGTTGATGTGTTTTGGGTGTGGCGATGTTGGCCATTTAGTTCGAGCGTGTCCTGGAAAACATGTCTCTTCAAATAATTTGGAACAAACTCGGGTGGAAGGAGGAGAGAAGAAGCAGAGAACAGCAGAAGCCAGAGATTTGGGGAGCAATGAATTAAACTTAACGGGAGAGCAAAGTGGTGAGACACCTGGTCAGAAAGCAGCTGCAGTGCAGGAAAAGCAGACTATAGAAGAAGACAATGTGGAGCAAATTGTCCACACTCAAAGCCAAACAGTGATAAATTCACAGGATAATCAGAAGGATAACAGGTGTAGTGAAGGAGAGCTCAAGGGAGACTCAAGAAGGGAGAACAACTGCAAATGATCCTGAGGGCACAGAAGGTAGTCAGATGCAGTTAGAGGAGTCCTTTAAAGCCCAAAAGACGAAATCGGGGAGTGTAGCTAGCTCTCAAATTGAGAATGATGTTACAGATGGAGTTGGGAAGCAGAGGACAGAATCGGGCAGACACTGATAGTGATATGGAAGAAGAGGATGAAGGCGAAGAGGAAGGCTGGACTGAAGATAGTCTGGCAAGTTCAATCTATAGAGCCTCTGTTAAACAGCAGAAGAAAGGTTATGGGGTGCAAAATGTTAAACACTTTCTCAGGGTCACAAAGAATATGAAAAATGTGAAAATAGAGGATTTCTTTCCAGACAGGAAGTTGTTGTATGTGAGATCACAGTTGAGCAATAAAGGAAAGGGTGATTATACGGACAAAGAAGTCTACAGACTGAAAAAGATAGTTGCAAAACTTAAGCAGGAATTTAATAATGACGAGGAGTATGATGGCATATAAGGTTTTGTGTTTTCTATTTTTATTTATCCTTGTATCTTTGGTGATGAGTAACTTCAGAGTTTCTACTTTAAACCTGAATGGAGCCAGAGATATGAGAAAGAGAGTCAGTGTGTAATAATAATAATGCATTGGATTTATATAGCACTTTTCAAGGCACCCAAAGCGCTTTACAATGACATTATTCATTCACACCCTGGTGGAGGCAAGCTACGGTTGTAGCCACAGCTGCCCTGGGGCAGACTGACAGAAGCGAGGCTGCCATATCGCGCCATCGGCCCCTCTGGCCAACACCAGTAGGCGGTAGGGTAAAGTGTCTTGCCCAAGGACACAACGACCAGGACAGAGAGGCCGGGAATCGAACCGGCGACCTTCCGGTTACAGGTGTCCTTCCCAACCCCCTGAGCCACGGTCGCCCCAGTGTGTATGAGTTAATGAAATTAAAGTATGTTTCACGATTGTGTTTGTGAATGTGTATGCTCCAAATTTGGGGCCAGAGAGAGTTCTTTTTTTACTCAAGCTTGAGGCTGTCTTGTGCGTGTGCGATCCAGAAGAGTTTCTTTTTTTGGCTGGAGATTTTAACTGTACAGAAAATGATCAGTTGGACAGAAATCATTTAGAACCCCATGTGCCCTCACAGACAGTTCTAAAGCATTTGACAGAAGCACAGTCTGTAGTTGATGTTTGGAGGGAAATGCACAGTGAAAAAAGACAATTTACGTGGGCTAGGTGTAGAGGAAACTTTCTCACTGCAGTTAGATTGGACAGGATATACTGTTTTAGACATCATTATGGAATTTTTAAAGAGTGCAACATTCATCCTGTTTCTTTCTCTGATCATGCTCTGGGTTCTTGAAATGCTTTTATTGCAAATCTTAAGCATAAGTCTGCGTACTGGCATTTTAACACTGCTTTGTTACTAGATGCAAATTTCAAGACAGCGTTTAGCTTTTTCTGGAGAGTGTTTGGATCTAGGAAAGATGACTTTCTGTGTTTAAGGCAGTGGTGGGACTGGGGCAAAACTGAAATCAAAGAATTTTGTCAACAGTACACTTTCAATGTCTCTTCGGACACAGCCAAATCTATGAGAGAACTGGAGACTGAAATAGTGGAGCTGCAGGTGTCTGCGAATTCCACAGGAAACCGAGGTTGTTTTGAGAATCTCAATTCTAAAAAAGCTTTGTTGGCTGATTTGCTGGGCTCTAGAGCACAGGGGGCACTGGTTCGTTGAAGGTTTCAAAACCTTTCTTTGATGGACGCTTCTACAAAGTTTTTCTTTTCGCTGGAAAAAAAGAAAGGACAGAGCAAGTTCATACATGGTTTGAAATCATCTGCTGTGGATCTTTTGACAGCGGATGGTGAAATAAGGCGGAGAGCAGCAGATTTTTACTCTAAGCCTTATCGTTCTGAGTTCTTGGAGGATGAAGAGACTTTTCATTCCTTCTGCAGCGGTCTCCCCAGAATTTCTGAGGATTTCGCCAAGGAGCTGGGGAGCCTCTAACATTGACTGAGATTAATACCACCTTACAAAGTATGGAAGGAGGGAAGGCCCCTGGCATAGATGGACTTCCGGTCGAATTTTATACAGCTTTTTGGTCTGACCTGGGTGTTGATGTCATGGAGGTTTTTGAAGAGTGCTTTACTACAGGATCTTTACCTCAGAGCTGCAGAAGAGCGGTTCTAACACTTGCCTAAAAAGGGTGATCTTCAAGATATTAAGAACTGGAGGCCTTTCTCTTTATTATGCACTGATTATAAAATACTGTTGAAAGTGCTGGCAAACGGACTGAAGAAGGTGAGTTTCATTTTTGTGATTTTTCACAAAATACATGCGTTGTTATGGTTGCTATGCACTTGGCTTTCAGTGAGCCACTGTAGATTTTGCAGTCTTCTCTTCATGTCCGAACAACTTCTTGCTACTTGCTCAATTTTCACTCAACTTGCACAAATTATACATCAAAACGTAGGTATTTTTGCTGGCTTTCAGAAAATGTCACTGTCATTGTTGTGGGATTTATAGAATTTTCCCAAATCCCCTCAGACCAACACAAGGTCGGAAAAGTCTCCATACAAAGTCAATGGAGAGTTTGTTCGATATCACCGCTTGATTTCTGTCATGAGAGGCATATTCGAATCGTCATATCTCCTTAACGAAGCAAAGTTAAAACATGAGGCTTGTCCCAGTATATCTTCAGACACTCCTGACGCTCACAATTCAAGAATTTGTTTCTCACCTATTACCGTTCTGAAATGAGTTAGACTTGTTTGAGGGTAGGAAATTCGTCCTTCGCTCAGATTTCTTCAGATTTCAAACTCTGGAAATTAACCACTTTTTTCTCTCGTCATAACTTTTTGTTGGATTTCCACAGAGACCTGAAAATTTCCATGACTGTTCACCAAAGCCTGCTGTCTCTTACGGTGAAAGAATGATATCAATACTCCAAATAGATTTAGAGTTACAAAGCTTTGTTCGAGGGCAAGTCAGGGCAGTTTTCTCTTCACCTCTACTCAGTTATGGTGCATTAGAAGTCAAATATCTTTAATAATTCATATTTTAATGATAAATCGTGAACACTTTAAGATTCCCCCATCTCTTCTGAACAAAACGGTGTAAGAATGACCGTTCTAGCCCCTACGGTTAGGAAATTATGGCCATTTGTTTGAGGGGAATGCTCACTATGACAAATACACTGCAGAAATCCTGTCTCTCTCTGTGTCTGTGTGTGTAAAAGCCTGCACTTGGTGCACCAGTTTTGGCGGGAAAAAGCACACAGCCTCTCTGATTGGTGAATTCAAATTAAGCAGCTCCCAGGCTGCTTGACTGACCTAGAGTCTTGCTTGTCTCTCCCTGTGTGTGTGTGTGTGTGTGTGTGTGTGTGTGTGTGTGTGTGTGTGTGTGTGTGTGTGTGTGTGTGTGTGTGTGAGAGAGAGCCTTTTTATGGGAGCATCTTACTGTATGATTTAAATTCAATATATTTAGACTGGTTGACTGAATTTGGTCCTGTGTGTGTCTCTCTGTGCTTGTGTGTTTCTATATGTGTCCATCTTAGTGATTGTGTGACTGTTATACTTTTTTTTACTGATTTTTTTTTTCATTTAACAATTACATTTGAGGGACCCTTAGCATGTTCAGGATTTTTTCAGCTGTCCATTTTGCTTTTCCAATTTTTCTATTTAAGTTATTACTATTGTGCTAAGTCATAGCATTTCTGCTGCTTTTCAGTATTTGTGCTAAATACAGCATTTCTGCTAAATCATACTATTTCTGCTATTTCATAAGATTTTTGCTACATGTAATGTTTCTGCTAAAAAATACAATTTCTCCCAAATATAGTATTTTTGATTAATTATAGTTTTTCTACCAAATCATAGTACAGTTTTACTGCTTTTTATATGGCTTCTAAGACAACCAATCATGTCTGAGGGCTTGCACATTCAAATTTGCATATTGGGGCCCTCGTGGCTTCTTAGATAACCAATCATCTCTGTCATATATCTATGATATTTCATATTTTTATTTTAAATGGTCAACATTTCAAGATTCTCCCATGTCTTCTGAACAAAACGGTCTAAGAACGACCATTTTAGCCCCTACAGTTAGGAATTTATGGCTGTTTGTTTGAGGGGAGTCCACACTATGAGAAATAGACTGCAAAAATCCTGTCTCTCTCTGTGCTGTAAGAGCCTGCACTTAGTGCACCAGTTTTGGTGGGAAAAATACACAGCCTCTCTGATTGGTGGATTCAAATTAAGAAGCTCACAGCCGTTTGACTGACCTAGAAACATGCTGTTAACAGCCCCTGTTCACTTGCTGATGCTGCTGCTGCTGCTGCTGTGTGTGTGTGTGTGTGTGTGTGTGTGTGTGTGTGTGTGTGTGTGTGTGTGTGTGAGTGAGTGAGTGAGAGAGAGAGAGAGAGAGAGAAAGAAAGACACACACACAAAGACCCTTTTTAGGGCAGCATCTCATTGTTGGATAAAAATATAATATATTCAGACTGGTTGACTGGCATAGACCCTGTGTGTGTGTCTCTCTCTGTACATTTGTGTATCCATATTTGATTTTCTGTGTATTTGGTGATTTGTGTATCTATATTTGATTTTGTGTATATCTGTTGGCTGTTCTTGTTTTTTTTTCTAAATGTATTTTTATTTTATTTTTTTCACAGGTGAACAAAAATTAGTTTTGAGCAAATTTAACCTTGTTCCTTTTTATTCAGCTTGTCATTTTACCTTTCCAATATTTTCACTTAAGTTATTACTATTCTGCTCAATCATAGTATCTGTTCTAAATCATTGTTATTAAGCTATATTGTAGGATTTCTGCTAAATCATAGTATTTCTACTATATTATATTTTTCTTTCTAAATATAGCATTTCTGCTATAGAATAGTATTTCTGCTATGTTACAATATTTGTGCTAAACTGGAGTATTTTTGCTAAAACATAGTATTTATTCAAAATTTCAATATTAATAGTATATTACAGTGTCTCTGGTAAATCACTGCATTTCTGCTATGTTGTACTGTTTTTCTAAATCATAGTATTTCTGTAATGTTTAAGAATGTTTGGCTAAATATATTCTTTCTGTTATCTTATACTATTTCTCCTAATTTCTTGTATTTTTGAGAAGTTATCGTGTTTCTGGTAAGTTAAAATATTTCTGCTAAGTTCTGCTATGCTATTGTATTTCTGCCAAGTATTATGTTTCCTCTAAGATATTACAGTTCTGCTAAGTTACTACATTTTAGCAAAGTTCCTTTGCTTCTGCAAAGTTTTTACAATTTCTGCAACTTTTCAGCTTTTTCAGCTAGTTTCAGCAGACAGCTTCAGCTGTAAAGCATCCACACTGCATTTTCGCAGGAAATGCAAATTTTTCTAGTTGTGTGGATGCTTTTTGCATCCACACTATTGTTTTCCTGTTTCTCTTTATTCTTTATCTTTACTTTATTCTAGTTGCTCCGTAAACTTTTGGCACTTAACTACTTCCACAATTTTCAGCCGATTTTCACCGTTCAAATTTTAAACTATTCTGCTATTTCTGCTAATGTGCGCTATATCTTTTGGTATTTTTCACTATTATACTTTTTAAAATATTAAGCTTTTTTCCTTTAATTTGTCCCATTGAAATGAATGGGAAACTTCCGCAATTCTGCTAAAATTTGCTTGTTTTTGAAACTTAACTACTTCCTCATATTTACACGTAGAACAACCATTCAAACTTTAAAATGTTCTCAAATTATGGGGCTATTCAGGTATAAGTCAGCTTTTTCAAATCTTTTACCGTTTTACTTTTATGCCTCTTAAAGTTTTGAGTTTCATTTTTGTGATTTTTCACAAAATACATGCGTTGTTATGGTTGCTATGGTCTTGGCTTTCAGTGAGCCACTGTAAGTTTTGCAGTGTTCTCTTCATGTCCGAACAACTTCTTGCTACTCGCTCAATTTTCACTCAACTTCCACAAATTATACATCAAAACGTAGGTATTTTTGCTGGCTTTCAGAGAATGTCACTGTCATTATTGTGGGATTTATAGAATTTTGGCAAATCTCCTCAGACCAACACAAGGTTGGAAAAGTCTCAATACAAAGTCAATGGAGAGTTTGTTCAAAATCACCGCTTGATTTCTGTCATGAGAGGCATATTCGAATCGTCATATCTCCTTAACGAAGCGAAGTTAAAACATGAGGCTTGTCCCAGTATATCTTCAGACACTCCTGACGCTCACAATTCAAGAATTTTTTTCTCACCTATTACCGTTCTGAAATGAGTTAGACTTGTTTGAGGGTAGGAAATTTGTCCTTCGCTCAGATTTCTTCAGATTTCAAACTCTGGAAATGAACCACTTTTTTCTCTCGTCATAACTTTTTGTTGGATTTCCACAGAGACCTGAAAATTTCCATGACTGTTCACCAAAGCCTGCTGTCTCTTACGGTGAAAGAATGATATCGATACTCCAAATAGATTTAGAGTTACAAAGCTTTGTTCGAGGGCAAGTCAGGGCAGTTTTCTCTTCGCCTCTACTCAGTTATGGTGCATTACAAGTCAAATATCTTTAATAATTCATATTTTAATGATAAATTGTCAAGACTGTAAGATTCCCCCATGTCTTCTGAACAAAACGGTGTAAGAATGACTGTTCTAGCCCCTACGGTTAGGAAATTATGGCCATTTGTTTGAGGGGAGTCCTGACTATGAGAAATAGACTGCAGAAATCCTGTCTCTGTGCTGCGTGTGTGTAAAAAGAGGTGCACCTGTTTTGGCGGGAAAAAGCACAGAGCCTCTCTGATTGGTGGATTCAAATTTAGCAGCTCCCAGGCTGCTTGACTGACCTAGAAACTTGGTTTTCTCTCCCTGTGTGTGTGTGTGTGTGTGTGTGTGTGTGTGTGTGTGTGTGTGTGTGTGTGTGTGAGTGTGTGAGAGTGAGAGAGAGAGAGAGAGAGCCTTTTTATGGGAGCATCTTATTGTATGATTCAAATTCAATATATTTAGACTGGTTGACTGAATTTGATCCTGTGTGTCTCTCTGTGCTTGTGTGTTTCCATATGTGTTCATATTTGTGATTGTGTGACTGTTATACTTTTTTTGCTGATTATTTTTCGTTTAACAATTACATTTGAGGGACCCTTAGCATGTTCAGGATTTTTTCAGCTGTCCATTTTGATTTTCCAATTTTTGTATTTAACTTATTACTATTGTGCTAAGTCATAGCATTTCTGCTGATTTACAGTATTTGTGCTAAATACAGCATTTCTGCTAAATCATACTATTTCTGCTATTTTATCGGATTTGTACTTAATATAATATTTCTGCTTAATTATAGTATTTCTGCCATTTTATAATATCTGTGCTAAAACATAGTATTTCTACTAAATGCAGTATTTCTGGGTAATCATTGTATTTCTATATATTTCTGCCAGGTTCCCAGGGAGTCAGTCCTCTATAAGGACTGTAATATTCAAACTTATCTATCAGGACCTGGACGGCTTCCCAGCCAGCCAATCATATCTGAGCCCTGGCACATTCAAATTTGCATATTGGGGCCTTCATGGCTTCTAAGACAACCAATCATATCTGAGCCTTGGCACATTCAAATTTGCATATTGGGTCATTCATGGCTTCTAAGCCAACCAATCATCTATGTCATATATCTTTAATATTTCATATTTGTATTTTAAATGGTCAACATTTCAAGATTCCCCCATGTCTTCTGAACAAAACGGTCTAAGAATGACTGTTTTAGCCCCTACGGTTAGGAATTTATGGCTGTTTGTTTGAGGGGAATCCTGACTATGAAAAATAGACAGCACAAATCCTGTCTCTGTGCTGCGTGTGTGTAAAAAGAGGTGCACCTGTTTTGGCGGGAAAAGTGCACAGCCTCTCTGATTGGTGGATTCAAATTTAGCAGCTCCCAGGCTGCTTGACTGACCTAGAAACTTGATTTTCTCTCCCTGTGTGTGTGTGTGTGTGTGTGTGTGTGTGTGTGTGTGTGTGTGTGTGTGTGTGTGTGTGTGTGACACACACAGAGAGAGAGAGAGAGAGACTTTTATGGGAGCATCTTATTGTATGATTCAAATTCAATATATTTAGACTGGTTGACTGAATTTGATCCTGTGTGTCTCTCTGTGCTTGTGTGTTTCCATATGTGTTCATATTTGTGATTGTGTGACTGTTATACTTTTTTTTTGCTGATTTTTTTTCATTTAACAATTACATTTGAGGGACCCTTAGCATGTTCAGGATTTTTTTAGCTGTCCATTTTGCTTTTCCAATTTTTTTATTTAACTTATTACTATTGTGCTAAGTCATAGCATTTCTGCTGATTTACAGTATTTGTGCTAAATACAGCATTTCTGCTAAATCATACTATTTCTGCTATTTTATAAGATTTGTGCTAAATAGAGCATTTCTGCTAAATCATAGTATTTTTACTATATTATAGTTTTTTCTTTCTAAATATAGCATTTCTGCTATAGAATAGTACTTCTGCTGTTATAATATTTGTGCTAAACTGGAGTATTTTTGCTAAAACATAGTATTTATTTAAAATTACAATATTCATAGTATATTACAGTATCTCTGGTAAATCACAGCATTTCTGCTACGTTGTTTTTTTTTTTTTTAAATCATAGTATTTCTGTAATGTTTAAGAATGTTTGGCTAAATATATTCTGTCTGTTATCTTATACTATTTCTCCTAAATTCTTGTATTTTTGAGAAGTTATCGTGTTTCTGGTAAGTTACAATGTTTCTGCTAAGTTTTTCTTTTCTATTGTACTTCTGCCAAGTATTATCTTTCCTCTAAGATATTGCAGTTCTGCTAAGTTACTGCATTTTAGCAAAGTTCCTTTGCTTCTGCAAAGTTTTTACAATTTCTTCAACTTTCCAGCTTTTTCAGCTATTTTTAGCAGACAGCTTCAGCGTTCCAGCATCCACACTGCATTTTCGCAGGAAATGCAAATTTTTCTAGTTGTGTGGATGCTGGAGGCATCCACACTATTGTTTTCCTGTTTCTCTTTATTCTTTATTATTATTATTCTAGTTGCGTTCCGTACACTTTTTGGCACTTAACTACTTCCACAATTTTCAGCCGATTTTCACCATTCAAATTTTAAACTATTCTGCTATTTCTGCTAATGCGCGCTATATCTTTTGGTATTTCTCACTATTATACTTTTTAAAATATTACGTTTTTTTCCTTTAATTTGTCCCATTGAAATGAATGGGAAACTTCAGCAATTCTGCTAAATTTTGCTTGTTTTTGAAACTTAACTACTTCCTCATATTTTTGCGTAGAACAACCATTCAAACTTTAAAATGTTCTCAAATAATTGGGCTATTCAGGTATAAATCAGCTTTTTCAAATCTTTTACCGTTTTATTTTTATCCCTCTTAAAGTTTTGAGTTGCAAAATTGTGATTTTTCACAAAATACATGCGTTGTTATGGTTGCTATGCACTTGGCTTTCAGTGTGCCACTGTAGGTTTCGCAGTCTTCTCTTCATGTCCGAACAACTTCTTGCTACTTGCTCAATTTTCACTCAACTTCCACAAATTATACATCAAAACGTAGGTATTTTTGCTGGCTTTCAGAAAATGTCACTGTCATTGTTGTGGGATTTATAGAATTTTGCCAAATCTCCTCAGACAGACACAAGGTCGGAAAAGTCTCCATACAAAGTCAATGGAAAGTTTGTTCAAAATCACCGCTTGATTTCTGTCATGAGAGGCATATTCGAATCGTCATATCTCCTTAATGAAGCGAAGTTAAAACATGAGGCTTGTCCCAGTATATCTTCAGACACTACTGACGCTCAAAATTCAAGAGTTATTTTCTCACCTATTACCGTTCTGAGATGAGTTACACTTGTTTGAGGGTAGGAAATTCATCCTTCGCTCAGATTTCTTCAGATTTCAAACTCTGGAAATGAACCACTTTTTTCTCTCGTCATATCTTTTTTTTGGATTTCCACAGAGACCTGAAAATTTCCATGACTGTTCACCAAAGCCTGCTGTCTCTTACGGTGAAAGAATGATATCGATACTCCAAATAGATTTAGAGTTAGAAAGCGTTGTTTGAGGGCAGGTCAAGGCAGTTTTTGCTTCGCCTCTGCTCAGTTATGGTGCATTACAAGTCAAATATCTTTAATAATTCATATTTTAATGATAAATCGTGAACACTTTAAGATTCCCCCATCTCTTCTGAACAAAACGGTGTAAGAATGACCATTCTAGCCCCTACGGTTAGGAAATTATGGCCATTTGTTTGAGGGGAATGCTCACTATGACAAATACACTGCAGAAATCCTGTCTCCCTCTGTGTCTGTGTGTGTAAAAGCCTGCACTTGGTGCACCAGTTTTGGCGGGAAAAAGCACACAGCCTCTCTGATTGGTGAATTCAAATTAAGCAGCTCCCAGGCTGCTTGACTGACCTAGAGTCTTGCTTGTCTCTCCCTGTGTGTGTGTGTGTGTGTGTGTGTGTGTGTGTGTGTGTGTGAGAGAGAGAGAGCCTTTTTATGGGAGCATCTTACTGTATGATTTAAATTCAATATATTTAGACTGGTTGACTGAATTTGGTCCTGTGTGTGTCTCTCTGTGCTTGTGTGTTTCTATATGTGTCCATCTTTGTGATTGTGTGACTGTTATACTTTTTTTTACTGATTTTTTTTCATTTAACAATTACATTTGAGGGACCCTTAGCATGTTCAGGATTTTTTCAGCTGTCCATTTTGCTTTTCCAATTTTTCTATTTAAGTTATTACTATTGTGCTAAGTCATAGCATTTCTGCTGCTTTTCAGTATTTGTGCTAAATACAGCATTTCTGCTAAATCATACTATTTCTGCTATTTCATAAGATTTTTACTACATGTAATGTTTCTGCTAAAAAATACAATTTCTCCCAAATATAGTATTTTTGATTAATTATAGTTTTTCTACCAAATCATAGTACAGTTTTACTGCTTTTTATATGGCTTCTAAGACAACCAATCATGTCTGAGGGCTTGCACATTCAAATTTGCATATTGGGGCCCTCGTGGCTTCTTAGATAACCAATCATCTATGTCATATATCTATGATATTTCATATTTTTATTTTAAATGGTCAACATTTCAAGATTCTCCCATGTCTTCTGAACAAAACGGTCTAAGAACGACCATTTTAGCCCCTACGGTTAGGAATTTATGGCTGTTTGTTTGAGGGGAGTCCTCACTATGAGAAATAGACTGCAAAAATCCTGTCTCTCTCTGTGCTGTAAGAGCCTGCACTTAGTGCACCAGTTTTGGCGGGAAAAAGCACACAGCCTCTCTGATTGGTGGATTCAAATTTAGCAGCTCCCAGGCTGCTTGACTGACCTTGAAACTTGATTTCTCTCTGAATTTGGTCCTGTGTGTGTCTCTCTGTGCATATGTGTTTCCGTATGTGTACATATTTGTGATTGTGTATGTGTGTGTAACAGAGAGAGAGAGAAAGAGAGGGCGAGAGAGAGTTTTTATGGGAGCATCTTAATGTATGATTTAAATTCAATATATTTAAACTGGTTGACTGAATTTGATCCTGTGTGTGTCTGTCTGTGCATGTGTGTTTCCATATGTGTACATATTTGTGATTGTGTGACTGTTATACTTTTTTTGCTGATTTTTTTCATTGAACAATTACATTTGAGGGACCCTTATCATATTCAGGATTTTTTCAGCTGTTCATTTTGTTATTACTATTGTGCTAAGTCATAGAATTTCTGCTGCTTTTCAGCATTTCTGCTAAATCATACTATTTCTTCTATTTTATGAGATTTGTGCTAAATACTACATTTCTGCTAAATCATACTATTTCTGCTATTTTATAAGATTTGTGCTAAATACAGCATTTCTGCTAAATCATACTATTTCTGCTTTTTTATGAGATTTGTGCTAAATACAGCATTTCTGCTAAATCATACTATTTCTTCTATTTTATGAGATTTGTGCTAAATACAGCATTTCTGCTAAATCATACTATTTCTGCTATTTTATAAGATTTGTGCTAAATACAGCATTTCTGCTAAATCATACTATTTCTGCTATTTTATAAGATTTGTGCTATATACAGCATTTCTGCTAAATCATACTATTTCTGCTCTTTTATAAGATTTGTGCTAAATATATTATTTCTACTAAATGTCGTATTTGTGCTTAATCATAGTATTTCTATATATTTCTGCCAGGTCCCCAGGCAGCCAATCCTCTGTGAGGATTGAGACATTTAAATTTACATATCAGGGCCTGCATGGCTTCCCAGCCAGCCAATCACATCTGAGGGCTGAGACATACAAATTTGCATACTTGAGGCCTTTATGGCTTCTAAGCCAGCCAATCATATCTGAGGTCTGAGACATTCAAATTTACAAATCAGGGCCTGCTCAGTTTCCCAGCCAGCCAATCATGTGTGAGGGCTGAGGCATTCAAATTTGCATATTGGGGCCTACATGGCTTGTAAGCCAACCTTTCCGTCTATGTCATATATCTCTAAAAATTCATATTTTTATTTTAAATAGATAACACTTGACGATTCCCCCATCTCTTCTGAACAAAACGTTGTAAGAATGACCACTCTAGCCCCTACGGTTAGGAAATTATGGTCATTTGTTTGAGTGAAGTCCTCACTATGAGAAGTAGACTGCAAAAATCCAGTCTCCCTCTGTGTTCCTGCATGTAGTGCACCTGTTTTGGCGGGAAAAAGTACACAGCCTCTCTGATTTTGTGGATTCAAATTTAGCAGCTCCAGGCTTTTTGACCCACCTAGAAACATACAGGAAACACTGTATGTACAGCCCCTGTTTGCTCACTTGCTGCTGCTGCTGCTGCTGCTGCTGTGTGTCTCTCTGTGCATGTGTGTTTCCATATGTGTCCATATTTGTAATTGTGTAAGTTATTACTATTATGCTAAATTATAGTATTTCTGCTACTTTTCGGTATTTGTGCTAAATATAGTATTTCTGCTAAATCATACCATTTCTACTATTTTATAGGATTTGAGGTAAATATAGTATTTCTGCATAATTACAGTATTTCTACCAAATCATAGTATTACTGCCAAAGCATAGTATTCCTGCCAAATATTAGTATTATTGCATGATCATGGTATTTGAGCAAAATCATAGTATTTGAGCATTTTCATTCTATTTGTGCCATAGCATAACATATTTGCTGAATCACAGCATTTCTGCTATGTTGTAATATTTGTCCTAAATCACAGTATTTCTGCAATGTTTAGGTATTTTTGTTTAAAAAAAAGTATCTGTAATCTTGTACCATGTTTGCTAAATTCCTGTATTTGTGAGAAGTTATCATGTTTCTGCTAAGTTACAATATTTCTGCTAAGTTCTGCTATGTTATTGTATTTCTGCCAAGTAATTAACATTTTTGCTAAGTTCTTATGCTTCTGCAAAGTTATTACAATTTTTTGCTACTTTTCAGCTTTTTCAGCTATTTTTAGCAGACAGCTTCAGCGTTACAGCATCCACACTGCATTTTCGCAGGAAATGCAATTTTTTCTAGTTATTATTATTATTCTAGTTGCGTTCCGTACACTTTTTGGCACTTAACTACTCCCACAATTTTCAGCCGATTTTCACCGTTCAAATTTTAAACTATTCAGCTATTTCTGCTAATTTACGCTATATCTTTTGGTATTTTTTGCTATTATACTTTTTAAAATATTAAGCTTTTTTCCTTTAATTTGTCCCATTGAAATGAATGGGAAACTTCCGCAATTCTGCTAAAATTTGCTTGTTTTTGAAACTTAACT
Organism: Pelmatolapia mariae; assembly: GCF_036321145.2. Classification (NCBI taxonomy): domain Eukaryota; kingdom Metazoa; phylum Chordata; class Actinopteri; order Cichliformes; family Cichlidae; genus Pelmatolapia; species Pelmatolapia mariae. The sequence goes on along the minus strand of NC_086229.1, from coordinate 56,407,861 downwards.
ACTTCCTCATATTTTCACGTAGAACAACCATTCAAACTTTAAAATGTTCTCAAATTATTGGGCTATTCAGGTATAAATCAGCTTTTTCAAATCTTTTACCGTTTTACTTTTATGCCTCTTAAAGTTTTGAGTTTCATTTTTGTGATTTTTCACAAAATACATGCGTTGTTATGGTTGCTATGGTCTTGGCTTCCACTGTGCCACTGAAGGTTTTGCAGTCTTCTCTTCATGTCCGAACAACTTCTTGCTACTCGCTCAATTTTCACTCAACTCACACAAATTATACATCAAAACGTAGGTATTTTTGCTGTCTTTCAGAAAATGTCACTGTCATTGTTGTGGGATTTATAGAATTTTGCCAAATCCCCTCAGACCAACACAAGGTCGGAAAAGTCTCAATACAAAGTCAATGGAGAGTTTCTTCAAAATCACCGCTTGATTTCTGTCATGAGAGACATATTCGAATCGTCATATCTCCTTAACGAAGCGAAGTTAAAACATGAGGCTTGTCCCAGTATATCTTCAGACACTCCTGACGCTCACAATTCAAGAATTTGTTTCTCACCTATTACCGTTCTGAAATGACTTAGACTTGTTTGAGGGTAGGAAATTCGTCCTTCGCTCAGATTTCTTCAGATTTCAAACTCTGGAAATGAACCACTTTTTTCTCTCGTCAAAACTTTTTGTTGGATTTCCATAGAGACCTGAAAATTTCCATGACTGTTCACCAAAGCCTGCTGTCTCTTACGGTGAAAGAATGATATCGATACTCCAAATAGATTTAGAGTTACAAAGCTTTGTTCGAAGGCAAGTCAGGGCAGTTTTCTCTTCGCCTCTACTCAGTTATGGTGCATTAGAAGTCAAATATCTTTAATAATTCATATTTTAATGATAAATTGTCAACACTGTAAGATTCCCCCATCTCTTTTGAACAAAACGGTGTAAGAATGACCGTTCTAGCTCCTACGGTTAGGAAATTATGGCCATTTGTTTGAGGGGAGTCCTGACTATGAGAAATAGACTGCAGAAATCCTGTCTCTGTGCTGCGTGTGTGTAAAAACAGGTGCACCTGTTTTGGCGGGAAAAAGCACAGAGCCTCTCTGATTGGTGGATTCAAATTTAGCAGCTCCCAGGCTGCTTGACTGACCTAGAAACTTGGTTTTCTCTCCCTGTGTGTGTGTGTGTGTGTGTGTGTGTGTGTGTGTGTGTGTGTGTGTGAGACACAGAGAGAGAGAGAACCTATTTATGGCAGCATCTTAATGTATGATTTTAATTCAATATATTTAGACTGGTTGACTGAATTTGATTCTGTGTGTGTCTCTCTGTGCTTGTGTGTTTCTATATTTGTCCATCTTTGTGATTGTATTACTGTTATACCTTTTTTACAGATTTTGTTTCATTTAACAATTACATTTGAGGGACCCTTAGCATGTTCAGCATTTGTTCAGCTGTCCATTTTGCTTTTCCAATTTTTGTATTTAACTTATTACTATTGTGCTAAGTCATAGCATTTCTGCTGATTTACAGTATTTGTGCTAAATACAGCATTTCTGCTAAATCATACTATTTCTGCTATTTTATAGGATTTGTACTTAATATAATATTTCTGCTTAATTATAGTATTTCTGCCATTTTATAGTATTTGTGCTAAAACATAGTATTTCTATTAAATGCAGTATTTCTGGGTAATCATTGTATTTCTATATATTTCTGCCAGGTCCCCAGGGAGTCAGTCCTCTGTAAGGACTGTAATATTCAAACTTACCTATCAGGACCTGGACGGCTTCCCAGCCAGCCAATCATATCTGAGCCCTGGCACATTCAAATTTGCATATTGGGGCCTTCATGGCTTCTAAGACAACCAATCATATCTGAGCCCTGGCACATTCAAATTTGCATATTGGGGCCTTCATGGCTTCTAAGACAACCAATCATATCTGAGCCCTGGCACATTCAAATTTGCATATTGGGGCATTCATGGCTTCTAAGCCAACCAATCATCTATGTCATATATCTTTAATATTTCATATTTGTATTTTAAATGGTCAACATTTCAAGATTCCCCCATGTCTTCTGAACAAAACGGTGTAAGAATGACTGTTTTAGCCCCTACGGTTAGGAATTTATGGCTGTTTGTTTGAGGGGAATCCTGACTATGAGAAATAGACTGCAGAAATCCTGTCTCTGTGCTGCGTGTGTGTAAAAAGAGGTGCACCTGTTTTGGCGGGAAAAGTGCACAGCCTCTCTGATTGGTGGATTCAAATTTAGCAGCTCCCAGGCTGCTTGACTGACCTAGAAACTTGATTTTCTCTCCCTGTGTGTGTGTGTGTGTGTGTGTGTGTGACACACAGAGAGAGAGAGAGAGAGAGAGAGAGAGAGACTTTTTATGGCAGCATCTTATTGTATGATTTAAATTCAATATATTTAGACTGGTTGACTGAATTTGATCCTGTGTGTGTCTCTCTGTGCATGTGTGTTTCCATATGTGTACATATTTGTGATTGTGTGACTGTTATACTTTTTTTGCTGATTATTTTTCGTTTCACAATTACATTTAAGGGACCCTTAGCATGTTCAGGATTTTTTCAGCTGTCCATTTTGCTTTTCCAATTTTTCTATTTAAGTTATTACTATTGTGCTAAGTCATAGCATTGCTGCTCCTTTTCAGCATTTGTGCTAAATACAGCATTTCTGCTATATCATACTATTTCTGATTTTTTATGAGGTTTGTGCTAAATAGAGCATTTCTGCTAAATCATACTTTTTCTGCTTTTTTATGAGATTTGTGCGAAATTATGCATTTCTGCTAAATCGTACTATTTCTGCTTTTTTATGAGATTTGTGCTAAATACAACATTTCTGCTAAATCATACTTTTTCTGCTATTTTATGAGATTTGTGCTAAATACAGCTTTTCTGCTAAATCATACTATTTCTGCTATTTTATAAGATTTGTGCTAAATAGAGCATTTCTGCTAAATCATAGTATTTCTACTATATTATATTTTTCTTTCTAAATATAGCATTTCTGCTATAGAATAGTGTTTCTGCAATATTATAATATTTGTGCTAAACTGGAATATTTTTGTTAAAACATAGTATTTATATAAAATTATAATATTCATAGTATATTACAGTGTCTCTGGTAAATCACAGCATTTCTGCTATGTTGTACTGTTTTTCTAAATCATAGTATTTCTGTAATGTTTAAGATTGTTTGGCTAAATATATTCTTTCTGTTATCTTATACTATTTCTCCTAAATTCTTGTATTTTTGAGAAGTTATCATGTTTCTGGTAAGTTAAAATATTTCTGCTAAGTTCTGCTATGCTATTGTATTTCTGCCAAGTATTATGTTTCCTCTAAGATATTGCAGTTCTGCTAAGTTACTACATTTTAGCAAAGTTCCTTTGCTTCTGCAAAGTTTTTACAACTTCTGCAACTTTTTAGCTTTTTCAGCTAGTTTCAGCAGACAGCTTCAGCGTTCCAGCATCCACACTGCATTTTCGCAGGAAATGCAAATTTTTCTAGTTCAAACTGATTTTGTGGCTTCTCTTAGTTTAGCACCAGGTTTCTAATCTTGCTAGCTAGTTAGTGTTAGCCTAGCGTTGCTGCTGCCGCTGTGCTCATGTTACTTAAAAATTAACACCACAGCCTTAAAAACCTTACATAAAACTATGTCGGTGATTTTTTTTGTTGATTGTTTGAAATAAATAAGTGAGATAAGAGCCCAGACAAAATTCTTTGGGAGGTGCAGCCGTTAGGGGTAGGGTGGGGTGTGGGGGGTGGATAACGGAGCTCTCCAAAAACGTGGAAGCACTTTTGCAAATATGTGATATTTTGATAAATTAAGTAGATATTTGAGCATTACACAGCTACATTCTCGCCTGAAAATATCTTAAAAGGTTATTTTGTGACCCAGAAAGGGTAGTCTGGTGAAAAAGAGGATCGCATTTGTCGGCCATGGTTGTCGGAGCCTGTGCGCACTTGTAAGCGCGGCAATGGCGGAGGAGCACTGCTGAAAAACGTATTACTTTTTGTGGGTCACAAAATAAACTTTTAAGATATTTTCAGGCGAGAATGTAGCTGTGTGAATTTCAAATATCTGCTCGATCTATCAAGACGTCACATATTTGCAAAAATGCTCCGACGTTTTCGGAGACGTCCATTTTTTTATGCTTTGTGGCAGCTTTAGAACATCTGTGGCATCTATTAATGTCAAATCTAGCCTTTATTTAACATCATAAGCAAACTCTATGTTACAATGATTGCACAGCCACTAAGGATCAAATCAGTTTCTGAAAAATGTTCTGTTTTTTCTCCCTCTGCTTGCTTCTTACTGTCTTTGAGGCTCGGGACCAGCACTCCTGCTGTTGGACAGAAAGACATCAACTCAGTGGTAAGTATTTTGGTTTTCCAATATATTAGCAACTGTCAGTGACATTTATATTAATCAGGCTGAACTTTAATCATACTTTAGATCAGCCTGTTTTACTTATTGTTTTGTTTGTGCTTTGGTTTGGGGAAGTTGTTTCTTTACTGATCTTTTCCTGTCTTCTGTTATTAGACTTGAGATATGACTGCACTGTGCTGTTGCTGTGACTCCAGTTAATTCTACAAGACATGCTGTGTAAATAAACAAACAACAACAGTTTGGTCTGCATTTCTTGAAAGATCACATCCCCCAAACTTAGTTTAGAGGGTCTACACTGTATATAGTGAAGTCTGCAAGTTTTCTAACAGCAAAATTTGTTTTGTGCCCAAATCATTTTGCACATCATTAGAATGAAAGTTATTGCCCATGTTTGCATAGCCCTTTTTAAAATGATGCTTTCATGACAATATTGTGTGTTGTGTGGTGGTCACGGCTATCCAGACTGACAATTTGGGACATTGAATGTCACCTCTCCGGTGGGGAGGGAGCCTGAGATTGTCTAAATTGGAGTCTGTTTTATACCAAATGCAGGAAAAAATGTTTAAGAAAGCAATTAAGTTCATGTTCCAAAAAATATGATTGTTTGCTTGCAGGACACCAGGAGAGATGAGTCCTCCATCACAGATGGTGTGGTCAGTGAAGGTGGTCACCTGCAGGTTCAAGCTCATTGCATCTCCAACCCACATCCACTGCCACTGTGCTTAAGGGAAGTTAAAGACTTTCTTCTGCACCTACATTTGAATCACCTCAATCCATGACAGTCATTCAGGCAGTAATGCCTGGACTGGAAACAAGCCATCCTTAAAATATTACAACATTCCAGCTCATGTGTTGGAATGAAAAACGAATGTGTTGTTTAAATTAGAGACTGCACTTGTGACAGAACAATAAATATTTTATGTTGATTATATAAATAATGTAAGTACAAAGCAAACTTATGGTAGGCCTAAACTTATTTTCAGAATAATTACATCTGAGACTTTGTTTCGTTGTAACAGTGATGGCAATATAATTTTTATTCAGCAGAACAGTGTCCAGTATGTTGGCTGTTGTACTTTGTTGTGTTTGAAAATAAAAGTTGTGCTCATTTTAACATCATTACAAAAATTGTTGTTAATTATTTTTAATCATATTCATGGTACCACAAATTGTTTTTTCATTTAGTTGAACTTGAAATGTTTGTCAGTAGGTAAACAATTAGTATTGTACAGTCAGAAATATCAAGTTATTCTTAATACTGCAGACTAGAGCAGGGCGATATGACCAAAAATATTTATCACGATATACATTTGAAAATTTGCGATAACGATATAACTGACGATATAACTGACACTAGACAAAATACTTTACAACTCCACAACTTTATTAGTGCAAAAAAAACCCATCAATGTATTTTCACTTAAACAAGCAGCTGTTTTTTATGTGCATTAAAGTTATATAAAAATTTAACAGTGCAAATGCAAATTCCTTGCTGACAGTGGAAATTGGCCGACATATCCTCAGCATAACCATGTATAATATCCACAAAACTTAAAAAGAGGTTATACACACACAATATGATAATATTATGTTGAAGCACAGTACGTATCACTCCGCGAGGCTCCTGCCTACGATAGCCGTAATGCTCCGACAATCCATCAAGCGGTGCGGCTTCGTAGCTTAGCAAAGTCGTACTAAAACATTTGACAGATTTTCGAGCGCCGTGTACCACATAAAATCGTCGATTTTCAGAAAAATCAAAGGATTGATTTTAAGTGTGCCGTATTTTCCAAAAAAAAACATGGTAATAACGACGGCCCGCTAGCATGCTCTACCAAAAATAGTGCTTTGTTGTGTATCTGACAGACGAATGCTAAACCAGTTCCACACCACTAAAGTTGCAGCATTTTTACAAACCAATTCTGGTTCATCCGTTTCATTCAACGATCCGCTTTTGCCCTTCTGATTCTCCGTTGCCGCCATGCTTTTTCCACCATGTGCGTATGAAAACAAAGGCACTGCGCATGCGCGTTTTACCCATATTCTATCGCGATATTTCATTTTCTTATCGTTGCCCAACATTGTACCGGTATTACCGTGAACGGTATGATATGGCCCAGCCCTACTGCAGACTTGCAATGTATAAGTTGTCCTAACAGTCATCCTAAGTAAGCTTTACTTAGTTTTTTTGAGGCAACGAGTTTCCATAATTTTTTTGAGTTCTGGGAACTAACACGGCTGTGTACATTTTGAGTACAGTGTACTCAAAATGAGTAAGTTGCCCTAACTTGGTCATCTTACGTAAACTTGATCCAATTGTTTTGAGTTCTGGGAACAAATGAGCTTGTACAGAGTACTCAAAATAAATACGTTGTCCTAACTTAGTCATTTTTAGCTAAGCTTTACTCAATTTTTTTGAGGCAACGAGTTTCCATAATTTTTTTGAGTTCTGGGAACTAATTAGATTTTACAGTGTATGTGTATGAGCCGTTGCTGCAGCTGAAAAGGCCACAATGGATTCTGCTGCCTGTTGCTGAGGAAGCAGAAGAGAACAACTGTATGGTTGTGCTAAATCAGGAATGCTGAAGCAGATGCGACTGCTTGAGCAGCAGCCTATAGTGGCAGAGCTCCTTGCTGACATTGATATACCAGCTTCACTCACAGCTATGTAACAGTTTTCCACTTATGCTGACAAACATTGAAAGAAAAACCTGCCATGTTTGCTGAAACATTTTTTCCCCATTTTGCTAAATGGACCTATACTACGTCTAAAAAGGGAGAATGGTTGAACTGTTTCACTAAAGGCTTCTGTGGCAAGGCGTGGTCTGCGATGCTGCAGGTGAGATGGACGCACCTGTACAGCATCTGTAATCATGCCTCACCAGTGTAAAAGGCTGTGCTGTTGTCATTAGTGGTTGTTGTTGTTGTTTGTGATGTTGAGTTGGCAGCGGGAGAGCTGCAGCCAGGTGTGCACAGCAACCGTGTGAATAGTGCGTGTGTATTAATAAAATATGCTGAAAAACATTAATGTGTCGTCCGGTCTGCCATGGTTTGTTACAGCTTCACTACTTCCACAAAAGGTCTGACAGCCTTGCCTTTTTTGTGCAACACTGAAATCTTGGAGAGGCATGCCATCACCCCAAACAACACACCCACCTCTGATAAACCATTTGAATATGTCATGCTTGATTATTTTATTGTTTCTGTATAATTTCAGTTTATTTTCAGTCAACTTTAAAATTTTTAGTTTTGGTCTTCTTAATAATTATTATATCGAGGGAATACACCATGGGTTAGATTTAAGAAATTCATTACATTAGAGTATATTACAATAAAAAAACAAAATAAAACATGAAGCAGTTTACTGAAAGTCCTCTAGACATCCAAAGTCTCCGTAAACATGCACATTAACAATTTTGATGAATAAACCCTCCTTGTTTAAACATGAGCTAATGTTTGGTCTTCATTTTCTTTTGTCTTCTTTACATTTATAAACATAACAGATTAAAAGAAATGTACAGTCAGAGCTTTGCCATTCCCAATACGTAACATACAGACGATTTTTCACGCCCCTAGGAGTCTTATAGTAAGAAAAAAGGTACCCTTCCATCTCCTTAAGAAAAGCTCTGGGTTCTCTATTGAATTCAATACAATTCACAGCAGTTAGACATGCTTATTTTAAAAACACATTTATAAATTCATTCCAGCACGTTCCCATGCCGCTCATGTTTTCCCACACTTAGTGAAACAGCAGCTCAGGTACCTTTGTAATCTTATCACATCCAACCCCTATTTTAATTTCAATTAGTGGAGAGGAAATTAAAAATTATTTTAATTTGTTTAGATTAATTTGTTACATTGCAAGTGCTTGTAAGGTCTGTTGTGGAAGTTTTTCCACTTAAATAAAGCCTGCAGATGGGCGGTGAGCGGTAGCCAACATTCTTTAATCCAGACACACAAAGACATACAAACAAGCTTGTTGAGAGCCTGCATGTCCGCGGGACGGACGGTCAGCAGAGTCTCTCTGAGAGTAGTGTGGCTCTCAGTTATATACCTTCTCCAGGAACAAAGGGCAGTACACAGTTGTTTCACACCTTAAGGTTCACACTCCCTTGCTACCTCCCAGAGTTCTTGCAGAGACAAAAGACTCGTCCTCTGGAGTTCCTGTTTCCCCCAACATCCTACTACACCCCCTACCATTTGTCTTAAGTATGAGTGTCAGACATGCTAAAATCACCAAGGCATTACAATAACGTGATTAATACATAGGTGAAAGAAATTCCTATACAATCCCACCCTTTGATTCTTAAATCAAGAATCACATTAAAACCAGAATTTCTTTCCTGACATTCTGTATATCACATCAACATTATTGTACACTTAAAGGAGTTTCACACTGTGTATCCTCACTTCACTGTTCTCACACCACCCTTTGTTCATCTTTAATCTTCCCCCCAATCTAAGCTCTCACATGCAAATGGCAACAACAATGATACAGAAGAAAGGTCTTCTCCAGAGTGTCAAAGTACTTTGCATGGCAAAGTGAAAAAGCATTAGATGGTCTTTCTCAGTCCCCGGTCATGGCTCCTGGTGTCTGTGCCATTTACAGAGTTGTAATTCCACCGCTGATCTCCCTCTGTGCTGTCACCTTTGGAGCTTGGCATGCTCTCTCCATCCATCGATTTCCGTTCCAACGCGGCTGTAGATTTAAGGCAGAGCACGTCGTACACCTTAGTTGTCTTCCTCAACGTCAACGTAGAAACTTTTCATTTTATTTAAGATTTTGCTGTTCAAAATCTTCTTGTGACAATCCTTTGGAAGCCCAGTGGTGCAGCCCACTGTCGTTTGTCTGCTGTCCTGCAGATGATCCCTGCTTCTCACTGGTCCTGTTGAAGCGTTCTCTCCCGGTCGTGGTCTGTATCTGCGTCAATCCTTCCATAACTCTCATGTCACGGTCCCTGAAATTTAAAAATGAAAGCTTCCACGGAAAACCCTCTTTTGCCCTATTGTCAGCTTATCACACTTAGACATGCACAATGAAGTTGTGCATTGTCTCTTAAAAATTCCCAGGGATTCTCCCCTGGAGTAGTTTCACTCCAGGCCCTGTCTTAAGAAAAGGTAAAACATTAGCCAGTGGCGTGTCCTGCTGTAAATCATGTGATTGGATCATATGATTAAGCTTTGCTGTGGAAAAGTGATGTTAGCGCAGCGCATCTGTATGCACACCTTCTCACAGTGACCTCTGCACTGTAAACAATACAAGGTCATGAATAACACACCGCTGGTAAATTCAAAGACACAGAAAGTGGCGATTAAAAGGTTAGGTCAGCATGGCCCAAAAGCCCATGCAACCTGTTGCTGTCACTTTCTGCTCCTGTAAAAAGAAACATACATACATCCACCCTTTTGTCAGGTCAAGGTGGAGGTGCAATCTTGCATACTGGTGTCAAGTCAGTCAAAGCTTTTGTCAGTCCAGTCAGTCCCCATTTTTTATTTGCTGACAGTAGAACCTTTCGTGACGCAATAAGTTTCTACTGCCAGCAATAACGTCATTTAAAAAAAAGAAAAATAATTTAGACTGGATTACATTGCGGAATCCTTTTTGGCAGGGACTTGTTTTCTGATTGTCCCAAATAAGGGGCTTTCTCCCGAGCCCATTTTAATTTTTTGGAGAAACTCACTTGCGATTGTTCAACATGTTGTGTAGCGCTTTCAATCCCGATCTTGCAGGCCTGGTTGAAAAAGAGAAAATTGCTAAACAAAAAAAAAATTATCTCAGTGCACTGTTAAAAATCAAAAAAACATGAAGGCCTCTTTTTAGAAGTTGTCTAAGCATACTCTATCAGAATGATAGATCAAAACAACTAGTTGGTAGGTTAAAAGTGGTACCAAAAGAAAATGCAAAATCCCCAAAACTTTCATCCACCAGTCACACACCTCACACAACAACAATATTCTATTAGATAATGAGTTTTGTTTTCCCCCATGTAACCAGATGTGTGTTATGATAAGACCTCCCCCACACATCAGAAACAAGAAACTCAATAATCTATTAGTCCCCACTCATCTGACCCTCCTGCATCATTCTGTTCACCCCTGCAATAATTAAATCATCCTTTTCCGAAATAATACTAGTTCACTAGTCTATGTATCACTTCTTAACCCACTAAGTGGACCGGACAAGATGATGGTAACAGCAATGCATGCTTAAAATGCTATTTGGTCTTCATGAGCTTCATTGTGTGTGTTTGTGTTAGTAGGATTAATGCATTTTTCTGTTTGTGTAATTTTTATGTACCTCTCCTCTTTGCGGTGCTCCAGACACTTTTCAATTCTCCACGCAAGGCAGTCGTTTTCCTTCCCAATTTCCTAAACCCAAATTTCATTCCCACACTAAAACAGCCATGTTCTCCCCTGCTCCTTCCACTGTGGTCTCATCTCATCTCTCCCCCTTGCAGCAGTCCAGTGAGAGTCAGTTGTCTTTCAGCTTTGTCCTGTGTTTTCCACTGTCTCATCTTGCCATTTTGCTCCAAAAGTGGCAAATGTCCAACTCAGTCAAGTCTTTTTAATGGTCCATTCACACACAGTGAAGTTGCAGCTCGTTGGAAATGCACATCCATCCATCCAGTCATGATGATGCCATTTTTCTGCTTGCTGTCGCTGTCTTGTACAGCTGCTGCTGCTGCTGGACCTTTTCTTCACTGCTCAGGATACTGTTGTGAGCTCTTGATATCCATCTCATTGTTCTGGAACTGCATTTCTTGTCTTCAGGGAGAGATTCTTGGAGCTTGTGTTCTCAGGGTGACAAAGACATGGAAGTTAAGCTGTAAAACAATTCAGCCAAAACTTGGCTTGAGTGTTTCTAAATGATGTTAACCTATAATTTCCTTCCGACTGCTGCACGTGGAAAATTGATCCGGGTCTGTTCTTCACCTGCAAGTGACACACTGAGACATTTTGATCATTCTTATCACTGCTTAAAAACACACGTCTCCCCTCTCTGGATCTGAAATCCAATTCGAGCCACTAATCCGGCTCCGCTGACTGCCCCTGGAATCTAGATTCTCTATTACTGCACGAGGCGTCCCCCGTGAGGTTCCTTGCCTTCTACGGACCAAGGAACGAACACCACCACCCCCAGTCTCCTTTGAAGAAGTTAGGATCTTTTAGAAGACGCTAGAGATGTCACTCCATGATTCTACACGAAGACTCTCCGTGATTCTACACGAAGACTCCCTCGGAGCTCTTGCCCTGGAAGGTCGTAACACTTTTACCTTCTTGAGCTCTCCGAAGGCTGCAAAACACTCACCTCCTCGGCCAGACACAAAACTCTCGTGACTTGTTACAAGTTAGCTATCACTCACCCATCTGCAGGAGTCCCCTTAAAGTCGATGGTCTCGGTGGTCGCTGAAACACGCTCCGTGACTCCTCCATTTCCTTTGCTTCAACAGCCGGTAGGACAAAGGTACCTTTTCCCTCAGGGGTGATCAGCCCATCCACGGAAGCGTTGTTCAGCAACCACACGGACCACCCTGCTCGCAGCGCCATTCTGTTGTGGAAGTTTTTCCACTTAAATAAAGCCTGCAGACGAGCGGTGAGCGGTAGCTAACATTCTTTAATCCAAAGCACACAAAAGAACATACAACCAAGCTTGGTGGAGAGCTTGCATGTCCGCGGGGCAGGGTCAGCAGAGTCTCTCTGAGAGTAGTGTGGCTCTCAGTTATATACCTTCTCCAGGAACAAAGGGCAGTACACAGTTGTTTCACACCTTAAGGTTCACACTCCCTTGCTACCTCCCAGAGTCCTTGCAGAGACAAAAGACTCTTCCAGTGGTCTGCTCCCCCCCAACTTCCCTCTTACAGTATGGGTGTCAGACATGTTAAAATCCAGTGGCACCAAGGCATCATACAATAAAATAATGTGATTAGTACATCAGTAAAAGAAATTCCTATACAGGTGTATATCTTATGAGTGTTTCAAGTTACCCTCTTCTGATTGACCTTTGTTCCTGATGCACACAATATATTATCACCCTTGTCCTATACTGTTTCAGTATTTCAAGATTCAGACACCTGCAGGTTTTTAAAGACCCAGATTTGTGTGTGTGCCTGTCTCTGTGTGAAATTGGGCAAATGTGGTAGACGGATAGTTTATGTGCCAGTGTCAAGGCCCCTGTTGAGCCCCCTCATGCCTGTGTCATAAAAAATACAAATATGCAGATACAGATATGTTGTTCCTTATTGAACTTTGCCTCAAGTGTCTGGTCGTGGAGGACGTCTCGCTGTGGCACTTCAGGGCCAGTTCTTCCGCAGCCCTATGTCCCTAGGCTGAGAAGGCTGAGAACTAAGAGAGACAGAGCTTTTGCCACAGTGGCCCACAGACTGTGGAACTCTCTCCCTCTGAGCTTGAGATCTTTGGACAGTAGTATCTTTTAAAAAACAACAAAAAGCTCATCTTTTTGGAATTGTTCTGTTCTGTGTTTTGCTTTAAATATCCTGGTATTTCTTTGTGAAGCACTTTGTGATCTTTATCTTGAAAGGTGCTATATTGTTACAAACCTGCATTGTATGTGTTTGTTTTGTGCAGTCAACACATTTGGTTATGTTAATTCAACTGTGCAGGGGAGCTGCTGCGATTGGCGCGTGGATATACAGCTCTGGAGTGACGGGTTCCAGCTGGAGTACCTGCCCATTAAAGGAGTCTGGAGCACCACTGGCAAGAGGTTCAAGTATTTTCACCCAACGTCTAAGCCAGGGGTAGGCAACCTTTCTGATGGCGAGTGCCGTTTAAAATTTCCTCATAAGTCAGTGTGCCACATGATTGCATTAGCAATAAATTTAATAACGCTCTATATGAACAGTTACACACTATATAGAACCATTTTCTAGAATTATATTTGTTTGCAGATGTTGGCAGCTATCAGCGAATAGTTATCAGCTATTTTGAAACAAAAAAAAGACACTTTTTATCCATAACAAGAACTCCATAACAGCAAATGAAGTGTACAACAGAAAATGCAAATGCTATTTAGGGTCTCCTCACAAAAATGATAACAAAAATAAACTGGGCCAATATGGCATGTTTGTTAATACAGAGATACACATGTTAATGTGATCTCTGGTCTCCCACTCAGAGACACAGGTCTGCGAGTGTCCAGCATTCAGAGGCTACCTGAGGACACTCTTCATGTGAGAGAAAATCTGCTCACACAGATATGTAGAGCCAAATACTGTCAATAAGGCCTCTAAAATGTTCTGAAGACAGTTAAACTTGTCAGGTAGTGATGTCCAACAGGTGAAAATGCAAGCTCCATGAACACGCACAGCTGTGGATTCCAGCTCCTTTGATATCGCATTAACTGGCATTAACTCAGCCAGTTAATGTGAGACAAATCGACCTGTTCATTAAAGATTTCTGGTTTGTTCAGAAAATAAAACATTGGTTCATACACCTGAAAGTCCCAAAAATGCATTGTGTCTCGAGTCTACGGATGTATCCGTGTATTTCCGTGGTGCTTATGCTGTGATGAGCGGAAAGCTCCTGAAGCTTTTGAAGTGTCGGAATGTGGAAAGCTAACAACGTCCCTCTGACCAGTAGGTGAGTTATTTTTAGCCAATTACAAGTTGAATCTGGTAGTTGGGGTTGTTAGCTAAGATACTGTCATTAAGAAGAGGCACAACTAATGTGTCTATGTGAGCTGATTTGCGATGTGCACTGCTGGCACGGCCATTTATTTTTTGATGCACCTTCTCAGATTAATTCACTGCATGTCTTGCCCAGGGCTGGACTGGGACAAAAAAACGGCCCGGGCATTTTGACTAAAGACCGGCCCACCAGATATTAAAGCCATAAAGCCTTTGAATGAAAACAAACGCTGTTGTGACAGTGATGTACACTGTCTTGTTGGTATATGTATGATTTCTATTCATTTTACGTCAGATAAAAACTTTGGTTGTAAGCTTCAGATAATTATTTAATAACAGCTAGACATTTTAAATGAGAATAAGAAAGTATTTCTTTGTGCCCCCCTTTCCCTGTTAATGCCCTACCTGGCCCCCTGGCAAAACTTTGCTAGACCCGCCCCTGCACAGTTACCAGCTGTCAGCTACATAGAAAAGGATCCTGGTGTTATTTGTCTCTCAGAAACAGTTCATAACTTCCCTTCAACTCATTCATGTCACCTAAAAGGTAAACCTGTTTCTCCATCACCTGTTCAGCTCTGATGATTCAGTAAGGACATCTCCTGGTTTCATCTTCATGTTTCCCTCTCACCAGATAACCAAACGGATATCCGGACCAGCAGCTTTACAGCTGTGGCTCCAGCAAACATCAGCTGATACTAGAAATTAATATTAAATAAATTCTAACAACAGCTGATCAAGCTTAAACGTGCTGCTGTTGTTTAGTGCGACATCCGGCGGTTTCCTATTTCTGGCGCAAAGTGGGCGATAAATAAACAAGAGAGAAAAGCCGATCAGCTGATCATTGATCGGTTTCATGATTGAAGTAGAAACAGGAGAGAATGACAGGAGAAGGTGCAGCTGTGCAGCGTAACGACAGAATAAATCCAGCTTTCTTTTCATTCTAGCTAAAGTCCGGGACAAACTGTCTTCCTTCTCAGCTCAACACGAAACGCGTAATATTTTCTCTGAATGCGGGACGATTCCGTTGGTACGGGACGGTTGGAAACTCCACTAACTAACCTTATGGATAAAATAAAGTTCACTATCAGTAACATCATAGCACCCACCCAGCTGTATAGAAACTCCGTCATGCTAGCTAGCACGCAGTACGAGTTACTGTAACTGACTGTAAAAAGTCAGCACAACGAAAATAAACTCCACATAAACTTGGTTTATATCTGACCCAGATAGACTGCAGGTCATAACTTCTTACCTGAAATTCAGTTCACTTGACACTCGGACCGGCGGCTGCCTCGGGTCTCTACTCCTCCTGCCTCCCCTCTCCCTCATCCACCTGGTGGCCTCCACCACTTGTTAATTTTACTGAATCTCCGCCATAGCCACCACCAAACAACTAAGTTATTTTTACACAACGGCCATCATCTGGCCAATCCACCACCTTTTATTGTTTATACCATTACCAAAAAAAAATAAAAACTCATCGGGCCACCGAGCAAATGCCCGATGGCCAGTCCAGCTATGGTCATGCGTGCCATCAGTTAACCCTTCGCGTGCCAACGGTGGCACTCGTGCCTAGGGTTGCCGACCCATGGTCTAAGCAGTATGCCTGTGACAGCCACTGGCTGCAGTCACTTTGTGACAGCTGAGGAAGTGGAGTGGGTAGGGGCGAGCTGCCATTTCTTTTGATCACCTGTTTTCTCCTGTTTTTGAGGAAGTTAAGGTGGTCAGACTCTGTTGTTATTTTTGGCTCTTGTTTTGGTAAGGTTAGGGGTAGGGATGCACCGATACCGATACTGGTATCGGGACCGATACTGTAAAATGTGTGCGTACTCATACTCGTAAAAGTTAACCGATACCATGAACCGATACTAATGTAGCCCGGATGGGAATTTGGGAGTAGATACTCATAATTCCCATGGACTCAAACGCCACGGTAACATAAGGTGTTCACAGTTGATGTTATAATAATAATAATGCATTGGATTTATATAGCGCTTTTCAAGGCACCCAAAGCGCTTTACAATGACATTATTCATTCACGCTCACATTCATACACTGGTGGAGGCAAGCTACGGTTGTAGCCACAGCTGCCCTGGGGCAGACTGACAGAAGCGAGGCTGCCATATCGCGCCATCGGCCCCTCTGGCCAACACCAGTAGGCGGTAGGGTAAAGTGTCTTGCCCAAGGACACAACGACCAGGACAGAGAGGCCAGGGATCGAACCGGCGACCTTCCGGTTACAGGTGCCCTTCCCAACCCCCTGAGCCACGGTCGTCCCACAAATGTGTGATGTAACTCTACCCTGAATGTAATTTGCCCTGTAATATGTCACAAGGTAAATACAGGTAATTAGAGCAATCAAACTGTTATTTTAATCATAAAAGTATTATTTTATGGTATGTAACTCTGAAGGGAGTTAAAATATTTTTCAGAGTTCTAATTTTCTGGAGGCCTGTGAAGGTAGCATAAAACGGGACCTGTGTATCTGTTGCAATGGAGGAGGAGAAGAGAACGGCATGTAGAGATGCACGAGGTTAGCTGAACCAAAGTGAGAGACTTGGCTAGTTTTACTGAGGTTAACCAGCACAAAAGAGTGTGTGACTAGAAAGCTGACCGTGTGAGAGCTTCACAACAGAGTGTGGGTGAAGTGACTTTTTGTTTCAATGGTCGCACCACCGTGCTGTGTTTCCAGCTACGACCGCCGAGGCTAAAGGCTAGCCCGGACTGCTTGGCTTCGCCAAGGAGGCAGCCGCTATGGACTGTCGGAGAGCTGGACAGTGACTCGCTAACGTGCTGTAGCAGAGACAGCATCGGGTCCGCAGGGAGTGGATTTAGTGTGGGACTGGTGAACGGCGATCTACCGGGCAACGGAACTGTAAGTCAGACTTTTGTGCTCTTACTGGGGAGAAGAGGATTTTTCTCCATCGTCCGGCGTGAGCAGCAAACAGGCCTGCAACAAGTGTGAATGTGAGTGTGTGGAGCCCATGTGTGAATATTGTGTGTTTAGTGGATTTATATAACGTGTTTTGGAGTGTATATTAGTGAGTCACTTACCAAAAGGTGATAACATAAGTTGGGTTGTTTAATATAATTTGAAAGGGAATTATGTCATTTATACAGTGTATTTCATTTGGTTAAGGAATTGGAATATCATTTGAGTTTAAAAAAGGGATGTGTTGTACAGTATTTGTCTCTGCCCTTACGTTCAGTAAACGTTTCGTTTGGGTTAAAGAGTTGTCTGGTGTCGTTTCTTTACTACTGGTTAAGTTTAACTTGTGTGTGGTAGAAGTATCGGTTTTTGTACTCGGTATCGGCAAGTACTCAGATCCAAGTATCGGTATCGGATCGGTTTGAAAAAATTGGTATCGTTGCATCCCTAGTTAGGGGTGTGGTAATAAGTTTAGATTCGTTCTGTTTATTATTTTGGCCTTGGGTCACCCCGAAGTGTTGACACTCCCTTTTTGTTGTTCCTCTGGTTTTTTCACATTGTAAATAAATCACCTTGTAAGAAACGGACTTTGTGTCCCGTTGCTGCTTGGGTCTTGTGGAGGGATCGAGTCTTTCACTCATGTTATGACCTGGCCCCTAGATGGGTCGTATCAATATAAATAAAATGATACTTATTTAGATATAATGTCATGTATAGTTTTAAAATTTTAAGATTCTGTAGTTTTCATTAATTTGACCCACACTGGTGGATCTCATATCTAGAGTCAAATTGTTGCATCTGTACAACAAGCATTGCATTTAAAAGTGTTTTCACATTTTTAATTCTATTTGAAAGTTATCAAATTTCATTATAAAAAGAATAACGCTGACCTATCAATATAAAACAGGAAGCATGAGACATTCATAAAGACGCAGATTCAACACTGAAACATAGAAACATGACTGACTTGGTAACAGAGGACACATGAAACACAGATGTAGTGACGGAGAGCTAAAGACTCAGACCTAAGCATATAACACACGGAGACAAAAAAGGAGAACAAGAATACAGAACTAAACCTACACTACAGACATGACACAAGGAGCACAGGGGGCGCACAGAAACAGAACAGAAACTAAGAACTATAAATATAATACAAGCAGAAAACAATAATTCAAAATTAAAACAAAACAAAATTACACATACTGGGTCACAGACCCAGTAATGTGATATCAACCTGAATTAAAAGGTTTAAGAGTGTGTTTTGTTTTTTCGTGTTTTTGTATTGTTTTCCCATTATGTTATTTTAAGAATAAATTGTCAACAACAACATCAACAACACAAGCAGACCACAGGTTTTAAGACAGCCCGGCGTAATTGTAGTTGCCATGCAGATGAGTCCATCTCACCTGCAGCGGCATCACACATGACGCACTGCCTCATACCCTTATCGCCTGACTGAGGCCAGGGAGCCATCTGGCCAAACCTATTCCCCCCTCCGCAAGCAGGTGAGGGAATCGGCATAGGCCATCAATGGCGCAGGGCTTGGCCCAGCGACGGGGAAATGTATACCTTCTGACGGTCGCCCGCGCCTCCAGCGGCTCCAGTCACAAGGTAGTTATGGTGGCTGCCCGCGCCTCCAGCGGCAGCCCCAGAGCTGGTCCGGTGGGCACCCATGTGGCAAGCAGCGGCAGTGGTGGAGCAGGCGTGAAAGTGAGCCGGGGCTAACAGGCAGCTGAGCCGGCAACCAACACGCAGGACCACGCAGCGTGCCGGCCTCTGTTGGAAGAGAGGCCGGACTGGAAACCCAGGACCATTGTGCACCTCAACCTCTGTCTCCAGCTTGGCAGGTCCCGCTGGCACGCCAGCCTCTGGCTTACTTCCTCATGCAGCTCCTCCACCACTGGCAGGCGTGGATCCCATGTGCCTCCTCGACCACCGGCTGGAACAGCTCCCCCGGCCAGATTCTCCATAACCTCCAGATGCCTCTGGGTCCAGTCTCGCAGCTCTTCCTGCAGGCAGGGTGATGGCGCCACCTGCTCCTGGGTTTTGGCACCACTTGAAACACCACGGCAGACCCGACACCATATTTATGTTTTTCAACATATTTAATTAACACACATGGTTGCTGTTCACATCTGGTTGGCTGCAGCTCCCCTGCTGCCAGCCACGAATCTCCACAACAACAACGACAACACCAGAAGAGCACAGGAGCTGGCGATTGTAGATGATTGTAGATGCCGTACAGGTGAGTCCATCTCACCTGCAGCACTCATATACCCCCCACCCTATCATTTCATAGTTTTTTAGACAGCAATAACTTGAAGTAATTGTTTTCTGTTTGACGTTATCACACTTTTTACGTTATCACACTGTCTACCTAATGAACTTTAACAATTTACATCCAACAAACCACTAAAACCTATGCTTTTTATACAGATGGTCATACTTGGTGATGATAGGTGTGAATGTGAGTGTGAATGGTTGTCTGTCTCTCTGTTAGTCCTGTGACAAACCCGCCACCCATCCAGGATGTACTCCGCCTCTCCCCCAGTGGCAGCTGGGATAGGATCTAGCCACGACCCTGAACTGGATAAGCAGAAGAGAAGCATGTCTTGATAACTAGATATATTTTCAATCTTCATGATGTAACAGATGAAATTCTAGAAAAGTTTTATTTCATTTATGTCTGCTCCCTTGTCAAAAGACTGGTAGCCCAGGTACAATAGGTCATATGAAACACAAGTATTCTATCATTATATGATATATTCAGTTAAAACATTTAATGACCCTGTAATGTCTTCTTTACAGTTCCACTAATATTGGAATGTTCATATTGTGGTTGCTCAGCTAATGCTGGGTTTGATTCACCTGCTATATCATTGTGTTATTAAATCAATAATTCCATTTCAATTTATGTAAAGAATAAGGTTTTGTTTATCTCAATTCTAACTAATGCAGACCACACATGGTTCAATTTGATATTTACCTCTAGGTAAATATTATGTAAATATTATGAGTAAAAGTGCTCCTTATATTTTGTGACAAGAAGTAATTAAAAATTGTACTAAGTAAGATGTATGCAGAAAAAACATATTTATCTTGAACAGATATACATGAAACATGGTTACTGCACACTAATATTTGAATCTTCTTCTTCCATATCTTTGAACTCAATTAGAAATGGACCAGATTCATTTCAGTCTAAATAACTCAGTGCTATTGAACAGCTTATTTGTGCCAGTCCACAAAGCACATGAGGGACAGTTTTACTGCATGTGTTGTATATATATTTCTTGTACTTGATGCCTACATACTTTGTCTTCCTGTCCATCTCGGGTATACACTCATCGCAGCTCTTATTTCTGGATCTAGAACAGATTAAACTGATTTCTTCATATATAGATGAATTTGTAGGTGACATCATGAATGAACAGTTCAAAATAAGATATGATGTCCTGTACATGATTGTACCAAATTGACAGCCATGAGGTGTGCCTCGCTTCTTCCACAAATCCACAAGTTTTGCCTCACACTATTAATTTTGACAGCATATTTTGATTTAGTTTTAGTGATAATCTTTTGACTAAAACATTTTTTAAAAATGTTATTCTACTTTTATTTCACTAATAATATAGACTTATAATAGAATACATCTAAATTTGATCCAGCTGACTAAACTCTAAAGTGTAAAAGTTTGTTGTGTTTTTACCAGTGGGCGTTGCTCCACGCAATTTATAAAGTGCCTTATTTTCCTTAAAATCAAATGTGAAATGTATCCATATGTTTGCTCTTCTCTTCCACCCAAGTGTTGACATTTTGTTGTGTTTTTTTTATGAGAAACAGGCAGCATAGACGTTACATAACAAAAATAAAAAAATAGGTCTTGACAAAAACTAATAAAATGATTGCTCAAATAAACTAACAGTGCACCTCCGGGACCTGAGATTGAGTTGATTCATAGATCATTTCCTTTGTGTTACCCCCCCCTCCCAAACCCTACTACCTACTGTCTGCACTGCCCTTTCCAATAAAAGACCTTGCTTTCTGAAAAAATATTCTAACATCAGGCCATTCAGTAGAAAGACACAGTGAAGGGATACAGCACCTCCACCCTTTTGTGACTCGTTTGTGTACATAATTGGTACATTGTGATAAAGTGTTATCATAGATTCTTCACAGAAAATGAGTCAAAGGCAAGGAATCTGAGGTTGAACAAGAAGTTGCATAACTTTTCTTTTGATAATCAGTTAAAATTGGACCCTTTCCTCAATAACTTATTTGAATTTAATTTTTCATGCTAAAGTCATCAGGACACATTTGAATAATCAAGATATAACAATTTTTTAAAAATGAGTACATCTGTTGTTTATACATATCAAAGAACCATTAATTTTAATTTGTAAAATGCTCACATACACAACAATAAGTAACCAATGTCACACTGAAATGTACAACACAACGTTTATAAAAACAACATGGAAAAACCACGAAAAAGCATTAAAAGATTAAAAGTCATCAACATGCAAACTATTTGTACACATATTCACAAGAACAATATTTTAACTGCCTTTTCATATTAGCATACCTTACAATTTAATTTATCCCACTTCTAGCTATTCTTCTGTGTTAGTTGTAGTAAGGAGCTTTGTTATCAAGTTCCAGTGCACAGATCACCCTTCCATCACTGATTTAAACCTTGGTTAATGCCATCCTGAGAACTCACATGTTGACATGGTGGGTTAGTGACTCTTAGGATGATGTCCAAGGTGACAGCTCCACAGAAAGTATCACTGACTTCATCTCAGTTAAACTTGAAAGATTTGAACTGAAGCCAACTGTTTTGTAGTAGGCTTCAGTTCTCAAAGGTGACTGACAACTTTTAGCTGTTGGGGAGTCAGGTCTCAGATGAGAGGTGAAATGTTTTCATGAACCTAAAAAAGAACTCCAGTTGACTTCAACCTAATGTTTAAGGCTACCACAACCAATAACCATGACCGATAACATACCCTGATACCTCACATTAACTCTTAACAGCAATTAGAAGATTAAAAAATAAATGCAATAAACATTGCTCAGCACTTGTTTGCTGACAGGACACAGCAGTACTTACCACAGCATCTTTTCTGTCAAATTCATAACCACTGGTTTAGCTGATGTTAAAAATGGACTTTTATCACATTTTCTCAACCACTACTTCACCACTTTAGTAATTAATCCCACTGATCAGTATTAATACTTACAAATACTCATATATTCATATCTCAGGACCTTAGCATCATAATTTAAATATTACATTAAAATTACATTGAATTAAATTCTTGCTTTTAATAAATACAAACTGTATTCATGGAATTTGTCATATTCCTGATACACACTTGTAGAACACATTTGTAGAACATTTAAAATTGTTTGACCCATCTCACTTTTAGGTCTGCTGATCAAGAGCAGTCATCTTTTAGTTATTTCAAAACGCTAACTGGTTCTTTGAGCCAACCGGGCTTTCTCAGATGAAGCTTCAAAACTTCAGAAAAGCCTCTATTTCCAAACCAGGTCATCTTCCTCACTAACTGTATTCAAATCCCAATTGAAAATATATATATATATATCTTCTCACTGTCCTTTTAAATTTCAGACTTTTTTAATTTACAGTGTCAGTTACACTACTGTGTCATTTAAACAATTTTTTTTTATAATATTTTGAAATTTCTATTATTTTTGGGCAGATTCTTAAACTTGGATTGGATCTTATTTCTCTTACTCTCTATCTCCTCCATTTGTCTTTTCATTTGCACAAACTGTTTCTCCAATTCTTCTTTCTGTTGTGTCGTTCTAGAAACCTCCTCATTTATATATATATTATATTATATTATATATATTTATTAGCTTGTCTGTATTAAATCCAAACTGTTGATTATTTTGTTTTACCTTATCTATTTCCCCTTTGACATCGATTATGATTTATTTTAATTCGAAGTATCCCTTTGCTTTATCTCCCTTTACTGCAGGATCATTTTCAACTAATCTAATCTTCTCATTCGCCATAGCCAGTCTTTCTGCCTCCTTTGTTTGGCTGATAAATTGTTCTTTCTGCTCCTCTATTTGAGTCAAAATCTCCTTTAGAACATCAGTCGTCTTCTGTACTGCATTCTTTTGTTTTTCCTCACACGCTTTTAACTCTTCATCCAGTTTTCCATTTTTGTTGCCCAATCTTCTAGGAAAGACTGACATTCTGTGGTAGGAGTACCTTGAGTTTTCATCTCTGTGGAAAAAAAATAACAAATTAAAATTAAACGTATCCATTTTTTTAACATGTATTTGGTTCAAAATAGCACAGTTTCTCAGACTTTGACATCAAATGAGTGTATAAATAAATCAAATATGTTATTGACTCACTGTTTTTCCACATAAAAATAGTGACTGCAAAAACAAATATGAGGCAGAAAATCACATTAAAGGTGACAGGAACAACACAGCTTGCTGGAGCCACGAAGAAATCATCTGAAACAATAGAAACAAGCATATTTTTAAAGCACAACAACCCTTCATTTCCTTTAACAGGATTTTATTTATTTAATTAAATTTTTTCTTCTACCTGGAACATATATGTGTGTCTCTCTGCTCTGGTTGATGTTTTTCTGTTGGACTCTGCAGGTGATGTTGTTGTTTTGTCTCTTTTCTACAGTCACTCTGCTGCTGACAGTATGTCCAGCAGAGAGGAGGTTTCCATCACCATCCATCCATATTACTTCAGGCTCTGGATACCAGCCTGCAGACTTACAGACCAGCATCACTCCACTGCTTGCTTTATCGAGTCCTGCTAACTTGGCACCGGGTTGGGAGGAAGCACCTGAAGACAAAAAGAAAAAAGAGTTATTTCATCAATGACTCATCTGATACTTAAACTAAATCAATGATCCTTTTTTTTCTATAAATCATTATTTACAGAAATAATCTCTTACAGGTGGCACATGTTGGTAGCATTTAAAAGTACATATTTAAACCTTTGTGTAACCACGTAGTTAAACTAAAATACCTTTACCTCAAGAAAAACATCCTCATCATGTATTGTCAATGTTGTTTTTGTCTGTTTAAATGATATGTCCTTGATATGTCATTAATTAAAGAAGTTCTTCATAGTGTCCTTCAACCGTTAACATATATGTGTAACAAATCATTTCAAACTGGATTTTTTCCAGATAAAATGAAAATTGCTAAAGTGATCCCACTATATAAAACTGATGATAAACAGATTTTGTCAAACTATAGACCGGTATCTTTACTGCCTCAGTTTGCAAAGATTCTTAAAAAACTATTTGCAAACAAACTAGATTCTTTTATTGATAAATATGATTTATGGAATGATCATGGCTTCAGAAGAAATCGCTCAACATCTCTAGCTGTGATGGAATTTATTGAAAATATTGCAACGGTTGTGGATGAAAAAGAGTTTGGAATAGGTGTGTTTATTGATTTACGTAAAGCCTTTGATACAATAGATCATTCTTTACTTTTACAGAAGTGTGAAAGGTATGGTTTAAGAGGTGTTGTACAATTTTGGTTAAATAGTTACTTGAATAATAAGTTCCAATATGTGAGTATTAATAACATGAAATCTAAACTTAGAAAATTAACTTGTGGAGTTCCGCAAGGATCTGTTTTGGGACCTAAGTTATTTTTACTTTATATAAATGATATTTGTACAGCCAGTGATACTTTAAAATATGTGATGTTTGCTGATGATACAAACTTATTTTGCTCTGGAAAAGACATAAAGAAATTACTGAAAACAGTGGAAACCGAACTCATGAAGTTAAATAGATGATTTGTATTTAATAAGCTATCATTGAATGAAAGTAAAACAAAATGTATGTTATTTGGAGGTAGTAAAAGTAATATTAAAGTAAAATTGAATTTAAATAATGTTGAAATTGAAAAAGTATATGAGACAAAATATTTAGGAGTAATTATTGATGATAAACTTTGTTGGAAGAGTAGGACCTCCTATCACCTATCAGAAGTAAGTGCACACACAAACAGAACACTTTGGGTTTTTTCATAGAAAAATGGATATCTAAAACCCCCTGGACACCTGCCCTCGAGGCCTGGAGTTGCCCACCCCTGTCCTAGAGCTTTTATATATTTGTAGAGCTCTGACATCATAAAGTTTCTTTTTAGAGAGACTTTAGAATTCAGAATTTAGGCGTTTAACAAAACATATCACATATTAAGTTCTAAAATCTCTATGTGGGCTCAGTTTGAATTTTTTTGTTTGTCAGTTTTGTTAATTTTATTTTTTTAACTACACCGTTTACCTTACATTAAACTGTCACATCTGCATTGAAATGTTCTTTATATGAACTATTCTTACATAATACCATATTTAACACTTTTAAATGGAAAAAAATCCAATTAAATAGATAGACCTAAAGAGGAAAAAAGTATCAGATGCACTTCTTATTAGATTTGACCTCAATTTCCACATGGGGCGATCGTGGCTCAAGAGTTGGGAGTTTGCCTTGCAATCGGAAGGTTACCAGTTTGAGCACCGGCTCGGAGAGTCTTGGTCGTTGTGTCTTTGGGCAAGACACTTCACCCGTTGCCTATTGGTGGTGGTCAGAGGGCCACCACCAATCCGGCAGCCTCGCCTCTATCAGTGTGCCCCAGGGTGGCTGTGGCTACGACGTAGCTTGCCATCACCAGTGTGTGAATGGGTGAATGACTGGATATGTAAAGCGCTTTGGGGTCCTTAGGGACTAGTAAAGCACTATATAAATACAGGCCATTTACATGGATGAAATGGATGAAAACAAGCTTACAGCACACCCATCATGATGACTTTTTATTATGCCTTCCTGGAAAGCATCATGACCTTCTCCATCACCTGCTGGTTCCACTCCATTAGCCTTCAGAACAGGAACAGACTGCAGCACACTGCATCAGTGTGCTCTAAAATCATTGGCCTGCCTGTCAGAACTCTGGCACAGGTTTTCAGCCATCAGGCTGTAACAGTCACAATGGTGTGGTGTCCCTTTAAGACACTCAGGTCGAGGGTTGATGGTGTCATCAGTTTGTGCCACTGCACTCTCTCTCTCTCTCTGTGATTCTCTGGACATGTGCTTGCACGCTAGTGCATGAGGAGAGACCTTTTTTTTGTTTTTCTCTTTGTTTGCAACGCTTGGGTTGTATGAACGCTGGACGTTATGTTGTTGAGCCACAGCCGTTCAGCCGGGCTTTTATATGCTTGTTGAAGAAGGCGTATTAAAGAACCACCGTGGATTACCGATACCAGCGTGGGTGTGTGTTCTTCCGACTAGCCTGCTAGGTGTTTGGCCGCCTCCTCTCAACCACGCAGCACAACCCAACGTTACAAAATGGCGCCCGAACATCTTTCCTTGGATCTCAGCATGCAGTATCTTCGAGCGGCTGATGATTGATACATTAAAAGGTACATCGCGGCAAAGTAGATCTAGTAGTAGTCTGCCATACTTCGCGGAAACAGACTAGGCTGGCCTCGACGCGGACGTCGGGAAGATCACCGATTCACCGGATCACGGAGGTATGTTTCCACGGCAACAGGTGAAGCCACTGCAGCGCTGTTTTCGGGATATAATATCGTTATCTGCTGAACGCCTTTACCGTGACGTTTTTGGATTAACGTGGATTCACGCTACCTGGACACAAGACGGATGCCGCTTCTTCATAGTTTCTGAAGTGCATGTATGTGGAGTGAAGCGCACCAGATTTTTTTTTTTCTCTCTCTCCTTCCCCTGCCGAGCTCACTCTGCAGACTTTGCTTCATCCGTACGGTCTCTGCAAGTGGGAACTTTTCCACGGGACAAAACTCTATGCCCTGTCAGGACAGTTTGGAGTCGACTGGAAAATCACCGAACTGATGTTGTGAGTGTATATATTTGAAAAAAAAAAGAAAAAAAAGAAAAAAAAAACGCTGTCTATATTTCAAACTGATTTACTATTGATTCTCACTGGTTTAACTGTTCTTTTTGAGATGCTGTTTTAAGTGAAAAGGTGTTACTCTTACACAGTTACTCATGAGTTTGGATCTATTTTGCAGCTAAACGCTTTTGATTTGGGGTGTTTACTTCTTTTGCCTCCACGTTTCAAAGTCAGATAAAACATTTGCTGCTAAAATTAAGAATTCAAATGTCTTGGATATTTTTGTGAGATAAGAACTGAAGTTACTTTCTGCTACCTTATATAGATTTGGGTTTTTGATAAGTGTGTATTATGGCTACTCATCCTGACTTAACTGACATGTGTGATGATATAGACTTTATGTTACACCCCGACCGACTTACTGCCAGACATAGTACTGCTGACCTTGGGCATAAAGTGCAAAGTCTACAAGCAGAGGTTGATATGCTTCAGCAGTGCCTTCATGACTCTTTAGACCTCCAGAGGAATATTTTGGAGCAGTGGGCTCAACAAAAAAGGCCAGTCCCAAAAGTGCCAGCTGCCCAGATTACTCACCCTTTTCCTCAGGCCTCCTCTACTCCATATGTGCCAGGCCTGCCAACCAAGGAAACGAAGCAATCTATCTCAGCACCTGGCCCCACGCAGCCCACCAGGGTTCTGTCCCAATCCCAGTCAGATTCGCTGGAGCTAATTAACACAACCAGAGTCCTTGCTGCAGCATTGCACCAAGCTAAATTAGAGCCCACTGTGTTCGCTAATGATGGCAGTCTTCACCCAGAAGAATGGCTACAGTCTGTTAATGCTTATATAACCTACTTGGACTTAACAGACGTCCAAATCCTCAGAGAGCTACCACACTTCCTAGCTAAGGAGCCAATACAGTGGTTTAATGTGCTCATTCCTCATGTATCTACATGGGCTAAGTTTTGTGAACTTTTCAGAACTGTCTTCTTGCCTGCTGACAACCAGGAGCAGATTTTGAGAGGCATCCTGGACCGTTTCCAGCACCCCGAAGAGCCTCTGCCAACGTTTGTTGCCCATATGCTCAGTGAATTTAGGAGACTGAGGAACCCACCATCTGAACAGGAGCAAATTGAGCTCATCTGTAAACACGCAGTGGAGAAGTACAGAGTAGCACTGTATGGAACGCCTGTAAGGTCAGTGATTGATCTAGTGCTGCGTGCCCACGAGCTGCATTCTGTTCTTGGCACCAGCCTTTCACAGCCTTCCCTAGCTCAGCTGAAAAACAGAGCTGAGGGAGGACCCCGCTGTTTCAAATGTGCCATGCCTGGTGTTACATCTCGTACGTGCCCTAATTGTTCCACTGATTTTCAGGGAGCTCGACACTCTCCCAGGATGGCCCCGGAGCTTCCTCAAACGCTGTCTCCTGACCAACATCCAGTAACTCAGTCTGCGGATCCAGATGAAACTGGCATTGTCAGGGAGACGAGAGCAGCTGGCAGGAGGCAGGGAAACTTCAGGGGGGGAGAGTGTTTCACAGGGGCAACCCTCCCCCCAGGCAATAACTCAGCCCTCATCGCCTGATCAAAGTGTGCCACCATTGCTCAATCACGTTGAAGATGGAACTTCACAGTCATCGTGGAACACCCCTCTCAGAGTTAGAGTGAACTTTAATGGGGCAGCTCTGGATGCCACACTAGATACAGGGGCATCTCTTTCAGCGGTAAATGCAGACCTGTTACCTGAGAAAAACCAAAATCAGTCATTAAAGAATCCGTGGGATTCTACACCCATAAGACTGGCCAATGGCACTAACTGCAGTCTATTGGGAGTAACCTGGTTAACCATTGGATTTATGGGCAACCGAGTCTATCAGCGGTTCGTGATAGTGCCGGACCTGTCATCCCCCTTTGTTCTTGGGATGGACTTTATGACTCGCACTTCACTAACGATACATGTCCCAACTAGAACTGTAATTATGGATGATAACCCTCCATGTCTTGATGAACTCTGCGAAAATGGCTTTGTGGAAGCTGATCTTGAGTGTGGAACAATGACTCTGCAGGGCACCCTGCAGCTCTCCCTACAGGATAAGGCTGGAGAAGCTAACTTGGATTCTGAGGGCAAGGAAAACCTGTTAGAGTTGTTAAGTAGTTTTGGTGACCTGTTTGATGGCCACCTTGGTCGCACTTCTCTGGCAGAACATGTCATTGTGACCGGGGATGCAAAGCCTGTTAACTTGCCACCATACCGCACCTCACCAGCTAAAAAGCAAATCATAGAGGAGCAAGTGCAAAAAATGTTACAGGATAACATCATCGAACCTGCATCGGGACCGTGGGCCGCCCCCGTGGTCATTGTGAACAACCCCCCCCCCCCGCGAACCGCGGTTCTGTGTTGACTTCCGTGGTCTAAATCAGCTGACCGTGAAGGATTCTTACCCACTCCCGCGAGTGGATGAATCACTGGACTTTCTGTCGAGAGGGAAGTTTCTGACAACACTAGACCTTGCTAGAGGTTACTGGCAGATCCCCATTGCTGAAGAAGCTAAACCAAAGACTGCTTTTATCACGCACTGTGGCCTGTTTCAGTTCAGGGTCCTTCCTTTCGGCCTGTGTAACGCCCCCGTGACTTTTCAGCGGCTTATGAACAATGTTCTAGCTGGCCTGATTTATAAGTCTTGCGCGGTGTATCTAGATGACATTGTTGTCGCATCACCGACCTTTGAGCAACACCTGCTTGACTTAAAAGAGATCCTTGGTAGGCTTCAGTCTGCTGGCCTCTCTTTACAGCTGAGCAAATGCCAATTCTGCCTTTCAGAACTCACCTTCCTTGGTTATCGGGTTACACCGGCTGGCATTCATCCTTCCCAGATTTTTCGCGTCCATTCTTCATTCACACTGATGCATGCGATGCTGGACTTGGAGCGGCATTAATGCAGAGAGATGAGGATGGCAAAGACGTTGCTGTAGCATTTGCTAGCCGTGCTATGCACAAATCGGAAAAGCCCTACTCAACTCCAGAGAAGGAGTTTCTGGCCGTGATCTGGGCCTTGGAACATTTCCGACCCTATGTCGAAGGCTTACACGTAACCATTTACACTGACCACAGCAGCCTCAAGTGGTTGATGTCTCGACCAAATCCCTCTGGCAGGCTTGCTCGGTGGTCTCTTCGCCTTCAAGACTTTGACTTCAGCATTATCCACAAACCTGGAGAACGTAATAAGGTGCCCGATGCCCTTTCACGTAATCCTCCACCAGATGTGGGTGCCCCTATTGATCTTCTCCCTCCCTATGCCGTGATTAGGAGCATGGACCTTCGTGCTCTGCCTTCTGTAATTGTTTCGGACTGTCCGCATGTTCGTCAATTGCAGCTTGAAGACCCAGTCACAGGCTCATTGCTCAATCAGCTGGAAAGTGACCAACGAACTGGGGAGGATATTCAAGATCTGGAAAAGTACGTTGTACATGATGGTCTCCTCTATTTCCTCGACCCAAAAACGAAATGTGGTCTCCACCCTCTCAAGCAGCTTAAACTGTTTGCTCCTACTACACTCCGTGGTTATCTGCTCAAGTATTACCCCGATCATCCTACAGCCGGACATCTGGGCATTGCAAGAACGCTGGCACGCTTGCGTCTCAGATTCTTCTGGCCACACACGAACTCTGACGTGAAAAAGTATGTGGTCTCATGTTGTTCATGTCAAGCCACTAAGCCAAGTCAAAGAAAAACAGCAGGCCTTATGGTCCCTATCCAGCCACACAGACCATGGGAGTACGCTGGGGTGGACTATGTTGGCCCACTGCCCCGCACACAAAGAGGGAATGCTTATATCCTTGTTTTTGTGGACTATTTCTTGAAATGGATCGAGGTGAGCGCTGTGAGAGAAGCCACTGCTCAAGTTGCTGCGAACAAGTTCATTACTGATGTAGCATCCAGTCGAACTGAGAAGGCCAGAACTGATGGTTGTTGAATGACCTTTATTATTCCTTGCCGTGTATCAGACAACGAACCAACATAAGAGCTAAACAAACAAATAAAACAATTACCATGTTATTCATGTAACACTATTTCACCGCTCATTACGCTGGTCTAACCATTTTTTATTAAACTATACAATACATGTCATGCAGTTCACATTATTCAAATTCAATCATGTATATTACAAACCTTGTTCCCCTGTCGACTGTAGCTAGAACCATTGATTTTTATACAGTTTAACCGTGTCCTTCTCTCCCTTTTCTCCATTAGCATTAGTTTTCCGTTTTCTTCCGTCTTCTTGTACATCAAGCTAGTTACCGTCACAACGTTCACTTCCGGTCACACAGGAAGTTACCAAAATAAAAGCACATACATTAAATTCCGTGTACATGAGCTAACTTTACATATCCGCCGTTACACTCCCACCAAATTATTTGCTGTTACAAACAATATAAAACACAAATAATTTCTAAACAGGTAACTTAACAATGATAATACCTTTGTATATGCAACAACTAATATTCATTGCACTTTAACTTCTTAGAACATCTTGCTTTTCACAACTTCACAACAGCAGAGCCAATTTATGAACTGGGCGTTCTACTGTAGACATCTTATGTAAACGTTCACCCTTTTTACTAAGGTTTCTGTCTGCAAAGGTTACTTTGACCTTTCTCACAAGTTCATCTTCATCTGTTATGGTGTCCACAACTCTACCAAGTCTCCATTGGGATCGTGGCAGTATTTCATCCTTGTCCATCACTATGTCACCTACTTGCATATTCCTTTTAGCAGCATGCCATCTCTGCCGAACCCCGATGTTGTGAAGATATTCTGTCTTCCATCTGCTCCAAAATTGTTCTGTTAGGTATTGCACCTGACGCCATTGCTTCCGAGCATACAGATCCTCTTTAACAAACTGTCCTGGAGGAGGCAAAGCTGTTGTGGTTTTCATAGTTAGGAGATGATTTAGAGTTATTGGTTTCAAACTGTTTGGATCATTGAGATTGTCTGTCGTCAACGGGCGGCTGTTTACTATTGCAGCTGTTTCATAGAGAAAGGTTCTGAGCGATGAATCAGTGAGTCGTCTCTTTGCGAGAGCAAGTGTGGCATTGAGGACGTTTCTCACAGTCCGAATTTGTCGTTCCCATACTCCACCTGCGTGACTTTTCTTTTCTTTTCTTCCTTGTTTGGTTAGGAATGGGCCGAAAACATCCATACCACAGTATGTAAAAGGGGGAGAGTGTTCGACTCTTTCTGTGGGGAGATCTTTCATTTTTTGTCCTTCTGGAGTTCTCCTTTGTCTCCGACATGTCACACACTGACGGATGTAGTCTGACACCTTCTGACTTAACTTAGGAATCCAATAACCGCTGGACTGTATTTCGCTCATTGTGAAGCTCTTTCCCTGATGATTTGTTCTTTCGTGACAGTGAGCGATTATGAGTTTTGTAATATGATGGTCTCTTGGAATGACAGTTGGATGTTTGAACGTGTTAGGAAGTGATGAGTGCTGCAGCCTTCCTCCCACCTTGAGCACATTGTCTTGATCCAAGAAAGGATCCAAGTTGTACATTTTGTTGCTCTCATGCCTTTCCTTTGCTTAATGTCTTTATCTCATCTGAAAATGTTAGTCCTTGTAAGTTTTTGATAATCACTATTTCAGCATTTTGTCTTTCAGTTACAGTGCTGAGTGACTTTGATTTGTCTCTGAGTAGGAAACGTTTGAGACGTGCTATGGCACTGACAGCGTGTGACCAGGATGAGAACTTTGTGAGACGGTCTCAGAGACGTCTGTGTTCTGTAGTTTGGCTGTTGAATGTTTGCACTTTTCTCACCTCTGGATCTCCCACCAAAAGTTCAATGGACTCTTTAGTTGGGGGATTTAACTTCTTTTCCCGTAAGAATTGAGGGCCTGTGAGCCAGTTTGATGATAGCAGTTCCACTACTGATGTGCCTCTTGATGCTATGTCAGCGGGGTTTTCACTTGTTGGCACATAGAACCATTGCTGTGGTGCAGTGTTGTTTCGTGTCTCACCTTCAGGTCCATTATCATCAGTCTCTTCAACATCAACCATTTGTATGATGTCATTCATGTATGTGATATAGTCCCCTTTGTATTTTTCATCACACATTAGTTTACTGTTGAGCTGAGTCTGCTCTCGGTGAGTTGTCTGTTATCTGGCATCTGTGGCTTTTCTTTAAATGGCAATGGCATTTCATGATGTCCCTTTTCTGTTTGTGTTATGCCTTGTTCAAGTTTCTCAAGAAACCTAAGGTCGCCTTGAGACACCATCTTCTCGTTTATTTCGTTTTCTTTAAAGTCCTTTTCTAGTGCACATATTGCATCTGCAGGAGTACATGGAGGCATTTCTTTAACAGTTATTCTGTGACAGAGACTCCTTGTTGTCTCTAATGCATTGCATGGCACTGAGTTGCCAACTATGCTCCATCCTAAATCAGTTTGGATGGCATATGGCTCATTGTCTTTGCCTAAGATCACTTGTCTGGGCACCAGAGCTTGGGGACAAGTATAACCAATCAGGAGACTCACCTCACAACCGAGGAGCAGTGGGATCTCATCTACGATGGACGACAGATGACTCCACAGTTTTGCCGTGTCACATGTTGGTATGTGTTCTCTATTTGCAGGTATGCAGTACTTTGTGTAAGCAGTTGGGAGCCTTAGCACTGTTGCTGAATTGTAACCTCTCACTAGAAGATCACACACCTTTCCGCTGCTTACTACTGCGTTTTTACCCATCATTGTGGTTAGTCTGAGTTTTACAGGGCACACATTTGCTTGCAGTTTCTGTGTTACATCCTGATCTATAAAAACAGTGTCACTCTGTGTGTCTAGTAGCGCATAGACTAGTTTTTCCCTTTGTGGATTAGCAGCCGTTGAGACCCATACTGGGACTATCATGGAGGTACTGACTGTGTGTTCTGCTCTAGCGACATTTAACGCCATGGCTGTTGCACTTTCAGATGAGTTCCCTTGTGTTGCGTTTTCCGTACTCACTTGATCTTGCCTTTCTCTTTGCAGACTAATGCTGTAGTTCTCATCGTGAAGAAAGGTCGGGTGTCTCTTAGTGCAGGTTTCACAAGTGAGGCGCCGTTTGCAGTCCTTAGCACTATGACCTTGCTTTAAACAACCATAACAATGCTTATTATCCTTTACATGTTTCTTGTTCATTTCCAGGGTCATTTGCAGGAAGTTTGGGCACTTTATAAGTGGATGCGACTCTTGGCACAGTGTGCCTGAAGAATTGTTGCGCGTTTCAATCTTTGCATCTCGTTCGGTTGTGTTAATGTTGAATACACTTGCCTTGTTTCTTTTGACTTCTCTTGTGTTTCTTTTGTCATCATTTGTTTCCGTGGAGCGAAGTGCATGTATGGAAGTGACTGGGTTGCATGCTACTTCTACTTCAAGTGAGAGAAAGGAGGCAAATTCACTGAAGCTAGGAAATTCACCACCATCCATGAGTATCTTTGTTACATGCCTCTTCCATCTTGTGTTTATCCAGTCAGGCAGTTTATGCAACAGTTTCTGATTTTCTTCACAGTCATTGAGTATTTGCAGTCCTTTCACATGAGGCATGGCAAGTGTGCATGCATTCACAAAATCAGCAAAGTTCCTTAGCCCATCAGCATCTCTCGACTGCATTTTAGGCCAACCAGATAACTTCTCTCTAAATGCCCTTTGTAGCACAAATGGCTGACCATAACTTTGGTTTAACTTTGCCCAAGCGTCGTTATACGCTTCTTCATCATTTCTGAAGAAAGTCCCTTCAAGGCACTTACGAGCTGAGCCAGTTACATACCTTTTTAGATAGTACAGTTTATCTGCTGCTGACATGCCAGTTTGTTCAATAAGTGACATGAAAGTGGATTTCCATTCAATAAATTTTATTGGCTCACCACTAAACATTGTTGGTTCTGGCGTGGGGAGTCTATTTATTCTTATGCTGTCTTGTACCGCCTGTGCAAGCTGGCTGACACTAGGAGGGGCTATTGGTGCCGGTATGGTATATGATGGTACAGTGTGTTTGGGTGTGTGCTCTGGGTTCACCTTTTTCATCTTAACTGAATATGCATCATCAAGTTGTGATAACTCTCTGTTGTAGGCGTCCAACCTGGCGCGAGCGGCTTCCACATCCCTTTCCGCTTTCAGGCGTTCCAACTCTGATGTTTGAACTGCCATTTGTTTCTTATGCTCCTCTTCTAGAGCCTTTATCTTTTCCCTTTGTCTTTGTTCCTCTTGTACAATCTTGTACTCCGCTTCTTTTGCTGCTAGTTCTGCTGCTGCATCTGCTCGTTTTGAAGCAAGATGTGAGGCTGAAGACAGTTGGCTACGTTTCGATGCTGCAGTTGAACCATAGATGGATTGGGCATAATCATGTTCTAATAGTCTGCGTAGACGTTTTATTTCATATTCTGCATCAAAATCTCCATCTACACCGCTTATTCTTTCCAGGATGACTTTCATAATGTCATGAGTAACTGCTTCACATGCATCGGTTTTTCTTCGTATGTCTGATGAAGGTGCAATGTGACTTCTCATTTCAGTGTACAACTTTAGCAGCTCATCTTTTCTTTGCTCTACATCATCTGCAAGATCTGCCATTTCTTTCTCTGAAATGTCCAACTTTAATCTTTCTCTTGTTTCTCGCACTCGTATTTTCCATTGTTCATAAAGAGTTAATAGTCTTTTTTCTTTTTTACTTATCTCTTCGCTCTTTCTGAACGCCTTGGAATCGCAGAGTCACTTTGAGCTTTATCTTGCAGCTCATTTAATATTTTTTCTTTGTTTGCAAACTGTTCATTAATGTCTTCTTCTGAATCCTCCATTTTAACTTTATTTTCCTTATGCCTTTCACCGTTATATTCTCTGACCTGCTTCTGCCATCTGCTGGACGTTGTGGGAATTGCCGTTAAACTTTGAGCCCTCGTGGTGTAGTAAAATGGCGGCGGACAAGCTCTTACTGTAGCATCCAGTCGAACTGAGAAGGCCAGAACTGATGGTTGTTGAATGACCTTTATTATTCCTTGCCGTGTATCAGACAACGAGCCAACGTAAGAGCTAAACAAACAAATAAAACAATTACCATGTTATTCATGTAACACTATTTCACCGCTCATTACGCTGGTCTAACCATTTTCTATTAAACTATACAATACATGTCATGCAGTTCACATTATTCAAATTCAATCATGTATATTACAAACCTTGTTCCCCTGTCGACTGTAGCTAGAACCATTGATTTTTATACAGTTTAACCGTGTCCTTCTCTCCCTTTTCTCCATTAGCATTAGTTTTCCGTTTTCTTCCGTCTTTTTGTACATCAAGCTAGTTACTGTCACTTCCGGTCACACAGGAAGTTACCAAAATAAAAGCACAAACATTAAATTCCGTGTACATGAGCTAACTTTACATATCCGCTGTTACAACTGACATTTTTTCACCTCACCGCCTGCAGCGTTCACCTCACCGCCTGCAGCCGTCCCGCTGCCGTCAGGTCCAGCCTCTGGTCCAGTTCCGCCTTCACCTGGTCCGGCCTCCGTCTCTTCGTCCACGCCTGGTCCGGCCTCCGGGACATCGCCTTTGCCTTCGTCTGGTCCTGCCTCGTCTGGTCCTGCGGTTGCCACACCGTCATCGGTTCCAGCTCGTCCTGTGACACCTCGCCTCTGCCGGCCGCTTTCCAGGCCCCTGATTGGGCGTCATGGCGTGTCTCACCAGCAAATAAAGCTGCTGTTTAAGTTCATGTTTTGTCTCCGAGTCCTGCACGTGGGTCCAGCCACTGACAGCCACACAACTCATTGTGACACTACTATGATCTGAGACGTCGCACAGTCTCTTATGAAGCTGGAGACCTCGTCAGGGTAAAGTCGCACCCAAAATCAGATGCATCGTCCAATTTTTCTGCTAAATTGGCCCCCCTTTACACGGGTCCCTACCGCATCTCCAAGAGGATGTCTGATGTGAATTACTGTCTCACCACAGTGGACACTGGGGAGAAAGTTGGAGTTTTTCATGTTGCAAACCTGCAACCATTCTACACCTGGGCCTCAGCTTTATCTGGCAAGCATGCAAAGCTAAAGGCTGCAGCAGCTTTGGATCTCAATGTCCCGGACAGCAGCTTGCCTCCTGCTCTTTCAGTCACAGGCCGCAATGACTGTGACGCTGTTGACACAACCCCCATTGTCTCTAGCGACACCCCTGCTGAGACTGACTTTGACTGTACTGACACTGTCCCGCTTTTCGTGGACCAGAACTCTTTCCAAGAGCCTGCTGACATTGCTCTGGAGACAGAGGTTAACAGTTCACATCCTGCTGACAATGGGTGTGCTGTTAGAGGTTCTTATAACCTCAGACCAAGACGAGTTCCTAGAGTCACCGCTGACTGGTCGGTCAATAGGTGGACCAACCCTTTTCATACTGACAGATTTGACCTAAAGTGACCTTATTTGCTTTTTGATGTGTTTTATGTGGTCTACTGTTGTAACAGGACCGTGGTTTGAGTTTTCTGCAATACATGTTGGTAATGTTTTCATGTTTTCGTGCTGTGTTCCTGCTGATTGTTGCAGTTTTCGAAAAAGAGGAAACACAATGTAAAGAAAAAAAACACAGGGAATTTCATTCTGTAACTGTCCTGGCTACCCTAAGTTGTTTTTTTTCTATAACATTTATTTAAATGGACATTCACCATGTGGGACACTGTCATGTATGCCAGTTTGTCAATTTTGCACTGTACATTTCCCTGTTTTGGTTTTAACATCTTATCCTGCTGACCATGTATGGAGGCTGGTTAAGTCTGGCCTGTACCTTTGCTGTGTTCGGCTGGGGACAGCCTTTGTTTAACCCGGGGGGAATATGTAACAGTCACAATGGTGTGGTGTCCCTTTAAGACACTCAGGTCGAGGGTTGATGGTGTCATCAGTTTGTGCCATTGCACTCTCTCTCTCTGTGATTCTCTGGACATGTGCTTGCACGCTAGTGCATGAGGAGAGACCTTTTTCTTGTTTTTCTCTTTGTTTACAACGCTTGGGTTGTATGAACGCTGGGCATTATGTTGTTGAGCCGTTCAGCCGGGCTTTTATATGGTTTATATGGTTGTTGAAGAAGGCGCCTCTGTCAGTGCGCCCCAGGGCAGCTGTGGCTACAATGTAGCTTGCCGTCACCAGTGTGTGAATGTGTGAATGACTGAATGTAGTGTGAAGCGCTTTGGGGTCCTTAGGGACTGAGTAAAGTGCTATACAAATGCAGGCCATTTACCATATTAAAGAACCACCGTGGATTACCGATACCAGCGTGGGTGTGTGTTCTTCCGACTAGCCTGCTAGGTGTTTGGCCGCCTCCTCTCAACCACGCAGCACAACCCAACGTTACAAGGCCCTTAGACAGGCAGCCAAAATCATCAACGACCCCTCTCACATTCTTCACCCCGCATTTCAATGGCTCCCCTCTGGGCGATGCCTCTGCTTCATTTCTTGCAAGACTGAGAGGAGGAGAGCCACCTTTGTTCCCAAAGCCACTCTGCGTTTCAACTCCAGCCGATAAGAACATTTCCCACATCCATAAACTACACTCTTCTTACACTACTGACACTTTACTCAGTATGTAGTATGTAGTTTATCACTTTTAGTCACTTACAGATATTTATTCACCTTCAGTCACTTTAATTTTAAAACTGTGTAATTTTATAACTGTATATACTGTGTATTCTGTGTATTTATTTTTTCACTCCTATTGCCTGTTCTTATTGTCCTTATCTTCAATGTATGCTGCTCGGTTGTTTGTTAATTGCCCCTTGGGGATAAATAAAGTCTTCTGATTGGGATTCTGATTCTGATTAAATCTTGGAAACCCCAACACACCCTGTAATGGAAGGAAATGAGGTGACCCTTAATTGTACAAACAAGGAAACTCAGTCAGAACACATAACTGACTTCTAAAAAGATGGTGTCTCTATCGGTACCTGGTATCAAAGCAGCATGACCATCAATAATATCTCCGAGTCAGATGAAGGACTCTACAAGTGCAGCATATATGGAGCTGGAGAATCCCCAGAGAGCTGGTTAGCTGTTCTAAAAGGAAGCACAGGTTGTTTATTTTATCTTTTTAAGTATATGCCTGTGTGTGTGTTTTATATTCTTTAACATGTTCATGTTAAATATATTATTTTCAGCACCTTACACAGTGACTGATCTTTCACAGAGTCTCTTCCCTGAAACACTCATCCTGCTGTGGACTGTTATCTCTGTATTACTGGTGGATCTGCTGTTGTTGTTGGTGGGCCTGCTTCTTCAAAACAAATGCAAAGGTACAGAAACCATGTCTCCAGTACACTGTAAAAAAGAAAAAGTTGAGAAAACGTAAACTTTCAAGGCAACATGATGCAAGAGGTTTTTGAGTTTTCTCAAGTTTTGCCAACTCTTGTTGACTTAACTAAGATTTTCAAGTTCTGCCAACTTGGATCTACTTGTTCACCTAATTAGGATAATCCTGTAAGTCTAACAAAGAAATTCTGGCTTCAATGCCATGTATTTTTGCCTTCACCAAACAAATATATTCCTGTTGAATTGACATACAATTATTCCTCCAATGTCATGTATTCCTAAATTCACCAAACACAGATATTCTTGTTGAATAATCATACAATTCTTACTCCAGTGAGTTAAAAATTTACCTAGATAAATAAAGGAAAATGTATGCTGTTATCGTACTTGAAAAAACACTCAAACAGATATAGAATAAAACAAAGCACAACTGAATGTTATGTAAAAACGTATTTATTTTGTTCTACAGTGCTTTCAGCATATTTCAAAAGGTCATGGGTAGTGGGGTGAATTTCTGTAACAAAAAAAAAAAAGCAAACAAACAGAAAAAAAAAAACGTGTTGCCAGTTTCTTTTGGGTGCTTTGAGCACCCCAGCAGAGACATTAAAATTCCAGAGTCCAGAACCAAAAAACAAAAGTGTCCAGCAGCTTAGTCATTCATGCTCACACCCTGACTGTCTTGTAAAAGCTTAACTTAACTATTGCACACTAAATAGGGTAGTGCAACAAACAATTGCCTATGTACCCAGACATTGACATTTTACATGGGCTTACCATGATGAACTACAGAAGTTAAAAGTTATTAGAAATGTTACCATCAATGAACAGCAAACTATCAGGTAAAATACCAGTTCTATGCTTCAGGTGGAGTGAAAAACACTATAACAAATCTTTTAAAATCCTACAAGACAAAATTCCACCATATATTCTCAACAATACAGATTCATCTGACTAAAATTTACATTTCAAATAATCACTTATCCACTTCACCTTCATATTGACCAACCAGGTCAAAATGAATGATTCTGTTTTGACTGTTCCTTCATTTCTCCCTTCTTCCTTTCCTCCCTCTTTCCTTCACTTATTCCTAATTAATTTTAACAGTTCAAACACTAAATATGCAACTCTATGTAACAGGTGAATGATTATATAGAGGGAACGGGGCTGAACTACTGTTTTTTTTAACA
Organism: Pelmatolapia mariae; assembly: GCF_036321145.2. Taxonomy (NCBI): domain Eukaryota; kingdom Metazoa; phylum Chordata; class Actinopteri; order Cichliformes; family Cichlidae; genus Pelmatolapia; species Pelmatolapia mariae. The sequence goes on along the minus strand of NC_086229.1, from coordinate 56,367,470 downwards.
TGACTCTACAATGCATTTGAACAGGTTTAAGAACAAGTTAAACTCATGTCTGGCTTCCCCATTAACAGTCACAGCAAAAGCTTTGTTTTTAGAGACCTTATGTGCTGTGAGCATCGAGAGCCACCGAGCTCAAAAAAGATGGCCTGAATTGCTTCAATGTTGAGGACAGGTATGCCAAGGCAGTAGAGAGGTCTGGAATGTTTTGTAGCACGATGTCCCCTTCCAACACAACAGCATGTTCTCGCACAGAAGTATCGGCATCGTCATCTTGTAGGATGGTGAAGATGGCAACTGATGCACCGTTCAACACTGGTTCCAAAATGTCAGTGTCCTGAAGAGAAGAAAATTAAAATATGAATCATTGAAAGCTAAGAAAAATTAAAGACCAAATACATTTATAAAGATCTTAACTTTAACCTCTATACCAGGGGTAGGCAACCTTTTTGATGGCGAGTGCCATCTAAAATTTCCTCAAAGGTCAAAGTGCCATATCAACCGTTGCATTAACAAGAAATTTATTTACAACAATAACAATAACAATTGCATTAACAATATGTAACAGCATATCAACAGTTACACACCATAGAATAACTTTATAGAACTATATTTGCTGACAGATGTTAGCAAAGTGCAGATCAGCTATTTTCAAAAAACACTTTTTATACATAACAAAAACACCATAACAGCAAAGGAACTGTACAACAGAAAATGCAAATCCTGTTTATGGTCTCCTCACAACAGTCAAAAGAATAACTAAACTGGGCTAATATGACATTTGTTAATACAGGGATATGCATGTTAATGTGATCCCTGTCCCTGCTTTGTATTTGCCAGTTGTGTTATCTGGGGATCACATTTTGTAACTTTAAGGAGCACACAGGTCTCTGAGTGTCCAGCAGTCAGACGGCAACGGGAGGCGCTAAGGACACTCTTCATGTGAGAGAAAATTTGCTCACAGAGATAGGTAGAGCCAAATACTGTCAATAGGGCCTGTGCAATGTTCTTAAGACAGTTAAACTTGTCTGGTAGTGATGTCCAGCAAGTGTAGATGCAAGCTCCATGATCACGCGCAGCTGTGGATTCTAGCTGCGTTCGTAGTTCTGCGAACTTTGTCACCCACAGAGTCGAGCTTTTCAGTTCAATCAGCTGCATTTCCATGTCATCTGTGTCCAGCCATTTAAAAAGAGAGAAATCCAGCTGCTCATTAAAGCTTTCTGGCTTGATAAGAAAAGAAAACATCGGTCCATACGCCTGAAAGTCCCGAAAACGCGTTCTGAATTCTTTCTCAAGTCTTTGGACGTACCCGTGTATTTCCGTGGTGCTGATGCTGCGCTGACCGGACAGCTCCCTGAGGCGTTTGAAGTAGCGGAACGTGGAAGTTTCAACATCGCTGGTGTTAAAAACTCCCAGTTGTTTTAATCTTTGGGCTGAAGGAGGGACAATACTCGGTGTATATATGCTCAATCAACAATCATTTATTTTCCATACAATTCAACACATCAGAGCATAAGAAACGTCCGGACGGGAGAGATGCACATGGAGGGTCACAGCATGTCTCAAAATGGTGGTGGATTTCACAGACTCTTATAGCTTCTAGTGACCCCCACCTAGCTGTAAAAGCCTAAACATACACATGTTTTTCTCATTCTTAGCAAGCCTGACTCCTGACCTTGGCTCCCTGTCTTCATGCTCTAAGGCAGGTGGGGGTATGGAATGTGGTCTATCTTCTCCTAACTGCAGACATAAAGTCTCCTGCACACAACCTTTCTCTTCATGATTCAGCAGTAAAGCATGTCAAGAAAACAGTGTAACACATTCACAGCAGATCAAGGATACAGAGTGGTGCACACTTATCTAATGAACTACGTAATGACTATATTCTTCTAACCCAAATGTATGATGGGAACTTGACTACTCACACAGCACACAGTCTAAACTAAAAGATAATATATGTCCTACAGCTGTATCCTAATTCAACTATTTTGATTACAGATATAAGGTAACATATGATAGCATAATAATCTCACAATTCCCCCTTTGATCTCTCCTTACTGGAGAGATCACTTACCCCAGGCACTCCAGGGTCGCAAGGTCCACCAACTCCTGATCCTCAGGCCCATCCTTCAACAGAGGCATCATGACCCCCGGGCCCTCCGGCCCCGAGGCTATGGCCCTGTCAATAAGACGGATTACCAGTGCTCTGAGGCAGGGTATACAACAACAACCACATGTTGTTAAGACTGCAGTAAACACAGCCAGTGAAACCATGATTGACATAACAAACCCTTTCCATTGCCCAAACACAGAAGTCATCCACTCCTCCAGCGGGTTCTCAATACCTGAGTGCTCGTGCATGTTATGAGCCAGAGTTCGCAGCCCTTCCAGAGCCTTGGTTACCGAGCCATCTGGAGCAGTGTTATTAGGAATAAAAGTGCAACACATTTGTCCGAACATCGCACAGACTCCGCCATTCGCAGCCAAAACCATGTCTAACGCCATTAGAGAGGTAGGGCCTAATTGCTCTGCTAACCCCTCAATCGCGTCACGAGTCAAGTTCGCCAGCCGGAGAACGTTGTAATGTACATAGTTAATTCTATCTACATTTTTGTTGGGGGTGACAGGAAAAAAGGCAGAAATTATCGGGATGTTCTCAAACCCGGCCGCTATCTGATCCACTAATTTGTACTCATTAGGGACACCACGTGGGACACCAATAGAATCTATATAAGTGGGAGAATTAGCAGTGAGATCAAATGACCAAGCTGACCTTTTAGATAACATCTGACGTCTACGCCGAACTGTAAGTCGCGCATTCCCATTCGTCGCCACGGATTTAACCTTTTCCCCTATTATTAGTAGAGGTGCTCCTAATCTGACCATGGCACAGACACCAAAAGCGTCTTTTGGTATCCGTACATGTAGATTCCCACCTCCACAATAATAGTACAAACCAGCTCGAGCCCAGGTCCCAACGGTTGTACCACCCGCACGCGAGGCATTCCCTCTGGCTGGATACGTCACTGTACACCAGTCAGCCGGGATCTCTCCAGCGTCATACCCCCGCTCACCAGGCTCGTCTGCCCTAAAATTAAAACAAGTGTAATTAGCTTTCCTGGGTGTAAATGGTCCGGGGATGGTGTCATTATCTATAGGGGGAAATAAAACAGACAATGGAGCGCATTTTCCTGAGGATACTGCTTTCCGAGTGAGTCTGAGCATGCAATCAAAACCCCACTGATCCTCTGGGTGCAGAGGGGCGGGTTCAGTAAATAAATGTGGGCGTGCCGTGGCACATGCCACGCAATCAGACACATTTTGCTCTTTTGCATTTGCAATCAGCCAATCCAACCACAGGTTGCTATCAACGTACCCTGTGGCGCGAGACATCAGCTGTCGGGGTTTCCATTTTGTGTAGTCCATTTGTGTTACCTTAGAGACCGAAGGGGGGGCGCTCGCCGGTGTGGTACCGACGCCGGATCCATTGCTGGATGGATCTATAAAATTTATCTTTATCACGCCCACGGGGTCTCTTCCTGAAACATCCACACCTAACATCACGTAAAATACTTTGTCGGTTTTCCTGTAGCGCTGAGGTGTAACCACCCACCCACCAATAGACATTGTGATTGGATTTCGACTATTGCTAAAATCACGCTGAATGGCAAATCCCTCCCTCCATCTGCTCGGTGAGTCCCATCTCGGTGCTGTATATGCTGTCACCATATCCCACGTTGGACACGGGTTACGCCCCAGGCTAGTGGGATTACCTATAATACAAGCACCAGTCTGTTGTAGGTCATGACAGATCCAGACTTCATATCCCTGCCAACGAGTCTGATCATCCCCACACTTTATCACGGAACAAAGATCAAAAGTGAAGGCTGTTGTGGATCCTCTAACATAATCCACCTCTATGCCTCCAAAATACAACAAACAGGGATCAGTTGGCTTACTCACACCGCGCTTTGGTCGTATCACCTCAGGATCCGCTGAAGGAGGGAAAGTCGGATGAGTTCTGAACCTGGGCAGTTCACATAACAAAAAGATAGTAGTTACCACACCAATAGTAATTAAGGTTAACACTCCCATCACTCTCCCGTTCTCCCAGAGCTTTATTTTTGCATTATCACTTCCCACCCCCATTCTAGTACTACTTGATAACTTTCAATCTGAAGTAAAATTTCTATCAAAAAGCCTTTATTCTTTAATTTTAGCGTTAATTAGTACTACAACTATCAATAAACAGTCGGGTGATTCTCGACTTCTTTCTTCAACCTCCGGGGTTAGACTACCCTTTGGTCGTTGCACAGATCAGGGGATTATTCTGCCCCTTTTTTGCTAAGATCTGTGTGTTTTGGGGTCACGGACGTGTCCCCCTTTTTACCCAAGAGCCTCTCCGACCGCCTAGGCTCCTCTGCCGCCGCACACTGGCTCCAGTGATACCACGTGTCGCCTTTGCCTCTCAACTGGACCGCATGAGAGGTTCGAGTGGTCACCTCGAAAGGTCCCGTCCACCTCGGCTCGTCCCACTTTCGCTTATAGACCTTCAGCCACACCCACTTCACCTCCGGCGTGGTCACCTCCTTCCCTGTTGGGTCTCCCACCTGCGTAGTGAAACTAGAGACAAGAGCTTTTAGTGCTTTAAACTGCTGCACATGTTCAGACACATTTGCCTCCTCTCTTAACTCTCTTACACCTGCTGCAGGGCCGGGAAATTGTCTCCCTGTCAGCAGCTCATATGGAGTAAATCCGGTGCTCTGATTAACGGAGCACCTCACACTCATTAGTGCTATGGGAAGAGCATCAACCCAATTCATGTTTGTCTGTGCACATATTTTTGCCACTTTATTTTTAAGATTTTTATTCATTCTCTCCACTTTTCCCTGGGATTGTGGGTGGTAGACTGTACCATATCTATGTTGCAACCCCAGCATACATTCTACTTCAGCGAGATCTCGATTTTTAAAGTGAGTGCCATTATCAGATCTTACCTTTTCTGGAAATCCGTGCCAGGGGACGTAATGATTCACCAGACATTTAATCACTGTTTTACTGTCTTCTCTACGTGTTGGCCACGCCTCTGGCCAGCCGGTCAGAGCATCCACACACACCAACAGATATCTAAACCCTCGGACTATAGTTATCATATCAGTGTAATCAATCACAATTTCCTGGCCTGGTCTCTCTGGCAAAGGAAACTTACCCATTTCTGGTTTCACGGTGGGCTTTGGATTAAATTGTCCACAAATCAGGCAAGTTCTCACGTGTTCCCTCACCATGTTTTTCATGTAGGGATGCCACCAATGACACAAGTCCCTCTGCATTTGGGCTACTCCTACATGTCCTAGCCCATGAGCTTCTTTAATTTTCTCCTGAGCCATTTCTGCAGTAAGTACTGGCCGCCCGTCGGGTCCTCTCCACAATCCTTCTGATTGTATGGCCCCTCTCTCTCGCCACACCGCCTTTTCCTCAGGTGAGGCTCCTTTTTGCGCCTCTTCAATGTCCTCGCGTTGTTGGGCTGGCAGGTTTCCCCATTCCATACCCATACTTACCATTTGTTTTCCTTCCTGATAGCCTGCCACCCGTTTTGCTTCTTCGTCAGCTGCTCTGTTTCCCTTTGCCACCCAAGTGTTGGAATCATCATGCCCTTTACACTTTATGATGGCCACTTCCAGAGGTCCTTTCAGAGCGTCCTCCAACTGTCTCATCTCCTCCTCATGTTTGATTAGTTTGTTTGAGGCTGTTCTAAATCCAGCCCTCTTCCATTGCCCCAGTTCCACATGTGCTGCTCCAAACACATATGCTGAGTCTGTATAAATGTTAACTCTTTTTCCTTTTCCTAATCTTAGAGCTTCTATTACTGCAATAAGCTCTGCTCTCTGTGCTGACTGAAGTCCTTCTAGTGTTCCTGATTTCTCCACATGCAGCTGGTTTCCGACTCCTTTCACCACTGCATAACCTGTTTTCAATCCTTCGCTTGGATCCCTAAAACAACAACCGTCTGTGAAATAATCTTCTGCTTCATGCACCGGTTCTGTTCTCAAATCTGACCTCACTTTCTCCTCAACCTCTACTATTTGTGCACAGTCATGAGGTGTCCCCCCTCCCATCTGGTCTGCCATGTTGATCCCTTCATGTGTGAAGGTCAAATTTGGAGACTCCAGGATCTTAGTCAGTCTCTGTTGTCTCAGTGGGGTCATTGTGAATACTTGTGAGTTCACATAGGCCACCACACTGTGTGTGGTTAACACTTTCAGTGGGTGCCCTTTCACAACGTGTGCCACTTTCTGAATTATTTTTGCCACCCCTGCCGCATGCTGTGTGCACGTGGGGTGTCGCTTTTCCATGTTATCCAGACCAATGCTGATATACATCAGCACACGTCTCCTTCCCCCTTTTTTCTGAAACAAAACTCCATTCACCACGCCATTTGTTTCAGAAACATCAACAAAGAAATCAGAGTTATAATCGGGGATTGCTAAATCTGCAGCACGAGACAGGGCCTGTTTCAGTTCAATGAAGCGCATTTCAGCTTCAGTGGTCCAGTTCAAAGTGGCAGTGAGATCCCTCATGCCATGTTCTTTCACCAAATCCCTCAATGGTTTGGTTTTGCCCACATAGTCAGGAATGTAGTGTCTACTATAACCTGTAAGTCCAAGAAATGACAACATTTCTTTGACTGTCCGTGGCTGAGGGTGAGACATAATTGTTTCCCTCTGGGATGTCAACATGCCCACCGACTGCATCGCCACCACACGACCTAAAAATGTAACTTCAGTTCTGACAAGTTGAAGTTTGTCTCTACTTACTTTAAAACCTGTTTTGGCCAGCTGACGAAGCACAGTCATTGTTGCTTGAAAGCACGCATCAGCTGTTGTAGCAGCAATCAGCAAGTCGTCCACATACTGGATCAGTGTGCATCCTTCAGGCAATACACATGGAGAAAGAGCATTTTTAAGTACCTGATTGAAAATCCCCGGTGAAAGGGCAAAACCCTGAGGCAACCGAGTGTAACGCAGCTGCCGGCCCCTGTAAGTAAATGAAAAAATATCTCTTAAAGATGGATGCAGAGGGAGACAAAAGAAAGCATTTGCCAAATCTATGCATGTGAACCACCGCTGGTCTGGAGATAAATTAGTCAGAGCTGTGTAGGGATTTGGTACAGGTACTGTTGATGTCTTAAGGACAGCGTTTATTGCCCTAAGGTCATGTGCCATGCGATACTTGCCCGTGCCTGATTTTTCAACCGGGAGGATTGGAGTGTTCCATGCAGAGGAAGACTGCTCCAACACACCCACCTGCAGCAGCCCTGTAATTGTTTCTGCAATGCCATTTTCTGCCTCTGGACTGTGTCTGTATTGTGAACGCCAAATAGGGGTGTTATCTTTTAACTCAAACGTGACGGGTGAACAACATGTTAAACCCACATCCGTGGGACCTTTAGACCACAGAGTGTCAGGGAGTTCAGCTAGGCCTTTAACGGCTTCCTCATGATCTGATTTCTCCCTGCCATGTGTGCGTTTTAAATGTTTGTGTTCTAAAACACTGTGGTCCGTGACCTTCACTGAAATCCGATACGTTTTACAACTGGGTGAGTATGAGACATCAGTGAGTTGTGTTTGCTGCCAATCAGTGGCCCGTATGGCTGCTCTCACCATTGGGCCTAAATCTTTAGCTTGATGACCCTCATGTATTGCCAACGACACGTGGGGAACCGCTTCATCTCCCATTCTATACCAGCTCATTTGATCTTCAGTGAGTGCCACAAACGCTGCCACTCCAGCTGAGCCAACATAGATGTCCTGAGAGTTAAGCTCCCAAGTTTTCTCATCTAAACACTCATAAAATAGATTTTCAAACCACTCAGTATGCTCGCGATCGTAAAACAGGGTCACGTGGTAGGGGTCACGCGGGGGTGAATAAACAGACATGGACATTATCCAGGGGCGCCAGAGTTGGTACTGTGCCAGAATGCCATCCGATGTGGTCAGTCGCGCCCAGTAAATCTGTGCTGCATGTTCACAGTCCTCTGATAACAGCCACTGTCCTCTCATTCCTGATTGCAAACAGGACAGCTGTGTTCCATCTTTTAAAGTCACTGTTAATCCATCAGCTCCACACATGATAGTAGCTCCAAGCTTAATGAGCAGGTCCCTGCCCAACAGATTAACTGGAACTTGTGATGAGACCATATATGAGTGTGTTAAGGACTGCCGTCCTATTTCAGTCTTTAAAGGGGCGGTTACTGGCAGGGTCATGGGTACCCCAGAGAAGCCGATCACACTGATGTTGGTGTCAGACAGTGGAATGTCTTCAGGAGCAGTACGAATGGTGGAATATGTTGCTCCTGTGTCCACTAAAAAGGGCAGGTTACGTCCTTGAACCCTCAGTGGCACCAGGGGGTCTGCCCCTCCCCCTATGCCCAGGCCTCTCTGTGGGGTGTGTCAGTATTGTTCCTGCTGCCAGTACTCCACCGGATATTGCCCTGGAGGAGCCATCTGTTGGTTTGGGGCCGACAAACGCCCATGTCCCCTTATGGCTGGACGTGGCATATTGTATTGTTGAGGTGGTTCAGGGCACTCTCGAGCCCAATGTCCAGTCTGACCACAGTTAAAACACAAAGTTCCAGGCACATATCGACCCCCCCCGGCGCACCCCTTTGTCTGCCCATGCCGCCGCCTCGTCCCCGTTGACCACCACGTGAACCCCAATTGCCTCTACCGACCCCACGGCCACCCCAATTTGGTCCCTGCGCGGGTCCCTGAGTGTCGGCTGGAAAAACATTAGGATCTAAACCTGTACCCATTTGTGGATAACCTTGTGCCACCATGGTTTTTACTGTTTTATCTTCCTTTTTTTTATCATTTGCTTTTTGTCTCGCCTCACCCAGCTGTAATTTCAACAATTGCTCTCTCATTTTATCTGTGTCATCATCTTTAGCCATAACTTCATCATGAGCTTTCTGCAGGCGGTGCACCAGATGCTTCTCCCACACGTGAGACTCCGCCCCTTCCATGTCGGGGTTATCCAACATGGCTACCCTGACCTGCTCGGGCACACCTTTCAACACAGCTTCTCTGAACCACAATTGTTGCATCCCTTCTCTACCAGGATGCTGGCCAGTTCTAAGGGCCCACGTGGCTTTAGCCTGTTCAATGTACTCCCTTGGAGTCTGATCAGGCTTCCACAGCAACTTCAAAATCTTAGCAGCATTTGGAGTGGGATATTGTTCACGTAATGCATTTGAGATCACATTCACGACACGACAAAATGGGGTGCTATCAATCATCAATGCTGTACCTGCTATCTTCTCTATGTCATCCAGAGCTGTGCCTTTGACACATCTGGCAACCACAGCTCTGAAATCTCCCAGAGCCAATTGAACACCAGTTGTTGCTCTATCAAACTCTCTCAGCCACCCCGCACCTCCGTCTGTAATAGGAGGTAATAATTCTATTAATGCAGTAACGTCTCCCACTCCATATGGCTTGTATTTCATTCGACCCCCAGCGGTCACCACCAGGGGGAACTCACCAGCTAAATCAACATTGTCCTTATCTTCCTGACTCCGACGCACCATGGGATGAGGTATGTTTCCCGGTTTAGGCCTGACTACTCTGCCTCTTCCTACTCTCTCTCTAGCTGCCCTATTGTGAAAGGCCCCTCCTAGCTCTGGCCCTGCTTCAAATCTGTGCTCCCCACAGGCACCCACTTTAAGGTGGTCATCAATTGTGCCTGATAACCACCCCTCGTATGCGTCCTCAGAAGGGCCGCACACCTCAGCTTTCCCCACCTGTGGTGCAACAACAGCTCCACTCCCTAAATCATCACCCGAAAGTTCATATCTTTTCTCTAATGTTGATATAACCTGTTCAACCAGTCACACAGCTCTATCTTCTTCACACTCGTCCTGCAGGGGTGAGTGTTTCAGGGGCGGGGTTTGTGCTCCGCCACAGGCTCCCTCCTCACCGACAAAAGTAGAACTTTGCTTTAATTTTCCACTTTCCGGTGTTGGAGTTGGCCGTTTGGGCTCTTTAGATATTTCACAATCCACATAGCCTCCTGTAACCTCTAACACTTGGCCATCCCCACCAGAGAGACAGCCCTGTTCTACTCTCAACACAGGATAGAGGGGGGCGGGAGCCTGATAGGGAGGAGGGAAGCCAGTGAGCGATGACTTCACCTGGGAAGCCGGTCGCATTAGCTTATCCGGCTCCTCCTTTCGCTCCCTCATCCAATGCTCCACCCCCTGGCATGTCACTGCCCACCTTGTTACGCGAGCCCTCTCCTCCTGTATTTCCTGCAACTGGCTTTTCAGCCTCCGCCTCCCCCAAACAGAGGCCTCCTCTATCTCCGCCTTAATCTCCTGCTCTTCTCCCTGCCGCTTCTGTGCTATTCCCAGAAGCACTTTTGCCAATGAACCTCGTAAATCTCCTTTCACTCCTTCTTCAACACACAACTCTTTAATCTTTTTTGCCACCGCAACCTCTGATTTTTTCTCAGACGCATTCCCGGGTCGCATGACCCGTAGCGCCCTCAGCAACTCCTCTCTCTGCTGGTCAAAAGTTTTCCACTCACCCTTCATTTCTCCTTTTTCTATGTCAGATTTAAGACCCGACATGTTTACACCGCCACACACTTCTTACACACCTCTCACTCCTTTTTTATTTAAAATTACACCACAGAGTAATGCACCCAATTATGCCCGTCTATCTCTATGTGGCTCCAAATTCCCTCTTTATTTAATTTCACGTTATCAGGGGACAGGCACACAACAATTTTAACCACTGAAACGTCACTATAACGAGGACTCTAACCTCGATTTTAAGAAATGAGGACTCTAACCTCGGTTTTCTTTTTTTTGACTACTATAGAACTCAACCTTAGATGTCAAAGCATTTTCTTGTTCTATTCCAGAATAAATGTGAACCCGTGATTACACGGCCGTTCCAGTGTTATTCTGTAGCTATGCGGGAGTCCTCAGTTCCCAAGTCGCCACCTCGGCACCCAGACGACGCTGGACCGGCCTGTGCGTCCACAGACAGGAGGGTCGCCACACCATGAACAAAATTAATTTCCACAGGTACACTAGGCGTCAACCTTAGATCTTAAAGCATCTTCTTCGCGCTAGTGGCCTCCTAATCACACATCAACCGTCACTGTTACTGCGTTCACGCCGCACACACACAGAAACACCCAGAGCGCGCCTTACACACACAGCAGCACCCAGAGCGCGCCTGACACACACAGTTCACCAGCAGTATGACACACAGAGAGCGCTTTACATCAGCGGAAATTTACACAGAAACCTCTTAAGCTCAACTGTTAGAACTATTCCGAAGCACAACCGCACCATACACCAAGTACCCCTGTCACTGCGCTTATGACCGCCACAACGGGGCAAAATCGCATCATAACACAAAAGTGATGCATACGTCCCCGATGCTCAAAACCGACACCATAAACCAGGTCTGCTTTACCTTTAATCGGGGTGAAGTAAGTTTTTTACTTATAATTTTATGGCCGCAACCCTCGAGGCTTAACCGACACCACAAACCACCGTCTAACCTCTATTCAATGTGCTGAAACCAGCTACCCCTCACTACTGAACTTATGACCGCATCACCAGAACACGCCGTATCATAAACCAAAACCTACGGACGCGTTACGCATCCTGCGTAGCTGGCGCTTAACCGACACCATAAGCCAGCATCTGCTTAACCCGAATCTTATACCAATTTCATGACCGCATCAACGAGGGCTTATATCCGACACCATAAACCAACTTCAAAACCTCTCTTCAATGTACTGGAGTTATGGCCGTATCAACGAAAAATTCTAATATCTATTGCTACAGAAGCCAGTCTTAGACTAAGTTAAATGTGGAAGGTAAAGTGGGCTGCAACTAGACTCAACGTAGTATGTAATTAGTATCTTGCTAGAAGCAGTTTAGCTGCAACTAGACTCAACGTAGTATGTTATTAGTATCTTGCTAGAAGCAGTTCATTTAACACACTGGAATTCAGCCTCAACTTATGTTGTTAGTATCTTGCGCCAAAAACCAGACACCGACAAATTTAATGTGAAAATGCGTGTAACTCAGCGAACAGATTAATTTGGAAAGCCCAATATGCACATTTGGTATTTATAATACAACAGGCTGTGCTTACCTTTCTGTGTGGACCGGTCCGTTCTGTTCGCCTCGCCCCACGATCTCACCAAAAGGCCAAATCTGCACCTTCTCAGCACGCCAAAGATCCGGGTCACGAGGCACCAAGTTGTTAAAAACTCCCAGTTGTTTTAATCTTTGGGCTGAAGGAGGGACAATACTCGGTGTATATATGCTCAATCAACAATCATTTATTTTCCATACAATTCAACACATCAGAGCATAAGAAACGTCCGGACGGGAGAGATGCACATGGAGGGTCACAGCATGTCTCAAAATGGTGGTGGATTTCACAGACTCTTATAGCTTCTAGTGACCCCCACCTAGCTGTAAAAGCCTAAACATACACATGTTTTTCTCATTCTTAGCAAGCCTGACTCCTGACCTTGGCTCCCTGTCTTCATGCTCTAAGGCAGGTGGGGGTATGGAATGTGGTCTATCTTCTCCTAACTGCAGACATAAAGTCTCCTGCACACAACCTTTCTCTTCATGATTCAGCAGTAAAGCATGTCAAGAAAACAGTGTAACACATTCACAGCAGATCAAGGATACAGAGTGGTGCACACTTATCTAATGAACTACGTAATGACTATATTCTTCTAACCCAAATGTATGATGGGAACTTGACTACTCACACAGCACACAGTCTAAACTAAAAGATAATATATGTCCTACAGCTGTATCCTAATTCAACTATTTTGATTACAGATATAAGGTAACATATGATAGCATAATAATCTCACACTGGAAAAAACTGCCAGTTTTTGAACGAAAGCTTCCCACGTGTCGCGCATATCTAAAACAGTTTGTCCGGATCCCTGCAGTTTGAGATTAAGCTCGTTGAGGTGTCCCGTTATATCAGCGAGAAAGAAAAGTTTTTCAACCCACTTCTCGTCTTCGAGTTCGGGATGGCTTTGCCCCTTTTCTGCCAGGAATTTTTTTACCACATCAAAACAATCCACAAATCATTCCAGAACCTTTCCACAGCTAAGCCATCTGACAGCACAGTGGAGCGGGATGTCTTTGCATGAGCTATCCATCTCCTCGAGCAGAGACTGGAATTGGCGGTGAGTCAAAGGAGATCGCTTAACTATAAAGTTCACGACTTTTGCCACTGTGGCCATGACTTCATGAAGATCTGAATTTGACATCTTGGCACACAGGTTTTCTTGGTGTATTATACAGTGTAGTTTCATGATGGGATGGCCAACTTGTTCCTCAATTAAGGTAACAGCGCCCCTGTGTTTCCCAACCATAGCGGGCGCACCATCAGTTGTCACAGCAAAAATCTTTGTAATGTCAATGCCTCGCTCATCAAAACACTCCTTAAAAACTTTGGCAATATCCTCACCTCGCGTTGTTTCAGGCATCGGGGTTAAACAGAAGAGTTCCTCTTGTACTGCCACATCACAGTATCTTACCATAACAGCCAAACGTGGAACGTCATTGATATCAACGCTTTCGTCCAAAGCTACACTAAACACCTGGGCTTCTTTCAAACCAGCTGTTTGTTGGGCTCTGACATTGTCACCCATTTCCTGGATGCGTCGTTCCACAGTTCTGGCTGATGCAGGTATGTCTTGTATCCTTTCTTTAATTGCATCTTTGTTTGGAAGCCCAGTAAATAACACTTCTGAGCTTGAGAGAAAAGCCTCCTTAACAAATTCTCCGTCTGTAAACGGCTTTCCATGTTTAGCAATACAGTGTGCAATACGATAACTTGCTTCAGTTCCATGATGTTTTGCAGCTGTAAAATTTTTTAGAGTACTTGCTTGTTTAGCATATCTTGACACAGCACGTGTAATTGATTCAACTTTCTCTGCCTCATCCTTGAAGGATTTTTGATGTTTTCGTCTCAAAATGACGTTTAACACTGGAAGTCCGGCAAACAACACTCTCGAGGCAAAGGGCACATACAGCACGATCTTTCTGTTGCACAAATCCCCATTCTTCCGTCCAAATTGGCATAAAAGACCGGGAATCATCTTTTTTGGCTCGCTTCGAGGCCATAATTCACAGGACTGGCTAGCTAGCTACATCCCTCTCGTCTGTGTAATTTTTAGCCAGTTACAAGTAAAACAAGGAGGTGGGGCTTTACCGTTACAAAAAAAAAAAAAAAAATCATCGGGCCACCGAGCAAATGCCCGATGGCCAGTCCAGCTATGGTTGTGCGTGCCATCAGTTAACCCTTCGCGTGCCAACGGTGGCACGCGTGCCTAGGGTTGCCGACCCCTGCTCTATACCATGATGGTCATTTGACTCATGGAGGTTTTGAAAAGAAAAAGCTTATTTTCCTTTAATTAATGGCACAATATCTTTCACCAACCAACCTTGTGATGAGTTTTGTACAAAAATATTTTCTGCTGTTAAACACCCACTAACAATGCCCAGGTGCTCCTCAGCAGAAAAAAAAGCAGCGAGAGTTATGACAACTGCAATCCTCTCCATAAAATTATCTGGACTGCACTGAGGAGATGTACATTTCCATTTTGGATTAAATCATCCATTAAAAACATCTCATAGCAATTAGCTTTGCTTGCATTACTTTTTTGTACTTACTAAGCACTTCAGGAAAACCTGTGTTGCATCCTCTCTGAGGAAAATGGGCAGGCCTCTCAGTCCTGCTGTCTTTCGGTGGGACACAATGTCAGATGTCTAAAGAGTATTCAGTGGAAAACAAGCATTTAAATTAGTATAGTAACGTGGTGTACTTACACACAATGCAAAATCAGAACTCTTATAGTAATGAAAATAAAGTACAGATCAGACCCAGCAACACGTAAAACTTAAAAAACAAAACACCATGTTAACGATTGCACTTTCTTTTTACAAATTAAATAAAATACTGCCAAATAAAAACAAAGTAATGACTGATGACATTCATTTCCATTGATTTGTTTTGGCTGAGGCCAAAAATTTTTTCTGTTACGACAAAGGTATACTCTCTTCTAAAAATGTCAGGTAAAGGAGCACTTACCTGTTTATCAAGTTTATACAAGAGGTCTTTTGTGTCCTCACCAAGAGCTCCCTTCTTAGACCGGTATAGTTTCAGCAGGCCAGGCACAAATTTGTCAAGGGATGCATTGAAGGTCCCCAGGAGGTCTTTGCTTGTGATCCGATGAAATTCTTCAGATATCTAAACAAGACAATAACCAAAATATTGCCATTTATTCAGCACAGAAAATTCCTGAGTAGCTGTCTTGTACGGTCTGCACTATGTTATATGCCTGATGTGTTATCAACAGCAAAACCTACTTCAAAAATATCTCATGAATACACATTTTGCACAGAAATAGAAACACCCTCCACAAAAAACAGTATCAATATGCAAATACATATATTCTACATTGCACCAAAATCTGTGATGAATCAGATTATGTGACCTGCCTTAGTATTCTATCCCTAACTATCTCAGGCTATAGAAGTCCTATTTCCAGCACTAAAAGAAAAAAAAAATACATGCTAAGTCAAAATTATGAGATTGACTTTCTGCTTCACAGGAAGAACAATTTCGATTTAGCATGGGGACTCTTTTCTTGTACTGGCAGCAATGTTCAGGGTAAGAATATTAGGACAGGTCAAAGAATCTAATGGGTCACAGATTTCAATGTAACATTGGCAAGGGCATTGAGTGGAGTGGTTGCACAAGGTATAATAAAGTTGGCCAGTGCATTACACCAGCAAATACTATACTACTTCAATAATAGTCCATCTGGTATAAATTATGCCCAATTTGAATAATAATTAAATTATAAATAAATTTGGACACTCTTACCTCCTCAGAGGAAAACAGCGCAGGCCATCTCTCCTGGACCTCAGATACCATAGGTTGACACTCCACAACCTCTCTCCGCCTGAGAGAAAATGTCAGCGCCATCTTCTGCTGTATGACTTTCAAGTTCTTTTGTTTGTTCTTCATTTCACTGACCAGAACACCTCTTTCCTCTTCAAGAGTAGAATCAACATGGTGCTGTGGATAATCTGGGACATGATTGACCTCTCCACGTCTGGGCTTTTTAAGGGTGAAAGGACTGCTGGCTTCATCTTCTCCTTTCCTTTTCCTGTTTACATTTACCTCATTGCAGCCTGCCCGACGAAGCTTTGATCTGTAGTTTCCAAGTTTGTGCTTGATACTTGCTTTCCATCCCTCGTAGCCTGTGATGCTACCTGGCTCCTTCAGGCATGGAAATTTGAGAACCAGTGCAGAAGCCACTGACTCAAGCTCATCTTTCTCAGGGTAGGCTTTAATTTCAAAAACTGCCTCTGCAATTTTATCCAAAATCTCCATCTTCATGTCTCTTGTCACTGCAAGGCCCTTTTTAGATTTTTCATATGTCACATTAACCTTACACAATTTCAGTTCAACACCATGTGAAAACTTGGGAATAGAAAATGGAGAGGGCCACTCTGACACATGCCTTAAGTTCACCTGGATAGTATCGGTCCAGCTAGGCCGGAAATCATCAGAGTGAACACTTATTGTGTCCTGGGAAGAGACCGAAGCAGAGGACACTGAAGCAATGGATTGGTTAAGTGTAAATGAATCACAGTTCCACATTATATGCAGGACTGCATGCTCAGCTGGTAATTCAGATATTCCTGTAAGATTGCATACTGCATTTCCGAAATCTGGATCCTCAAACTGTAGCGAGAAATCACCTGCAAGTTCAAGTCTTTCTTTAAGTATATCAATCAATTGCCCCACAGATGCTGGTACTTCAGGAAGCTGAACTCGCCGGGCTTCTCTGGAGGAAAGAACTACCCGAAGTAACAAAGTCTGAAAAGAGGAGAAAGAAGAGGAGAAAGAAAAGTTGGCAGAAAATCAATAGCCAAACCCAATTAGAAGACAGTTGACACCTATACCATACAGCTGCCTTTTTCCAGATTAATCTGCTGATTACATTTGACCTGCAAATGATTTAGTCTACAAATGTAAAAAACAAACAAACAAAAAAACCATTAAATAAAGTTGAAGTCTATATCCAAGTTTTCATTTTCTTCAGCTACTGTACTCAACTGGCTTATACTTGGGAAACCCTTCAATTCATTCAGCACAAAACTAATGCTTAATTAGGAGAAAACAAGGGAGAGAGAGATAAGTTGGTGAGGATAGCAGAGAAGAAAGAAGTGTTTGGAGAAGAAAAGAAAAAGCAAGGGGAAAGGGGTCTTGAAGTAGAGGACAATAGAGGAAAAGAGAGAAAAAGGGTGGGTGAGAGGAGAGATCAGAATAGGAGACAGTGGGGGGAACATACCATTATAAAGTTGCTTTAACAGAGAAGGTACGTCCTTGGGGTCACCATCAGGTTTCCACCAACTGTGTATGCTGTTAGAGGGTGATAATCTGTCAGCACATCTGGATCCAACACAAGAAGGTCTGCACAGGTGTGTTCATCAACAAGCTCATAGGACCTGAAATGTTCAATGTACCAGGAACTCAGTCTTTTACAAATGAATGTCACCTCCTCTGCATTGACAAGAATGGTCACAATCTTATGGAATTCTGGGAGGCCACAGCATTGCCCAGCAGATAAAATCATGCCCGCCACATACTGTGTCCCAAAAAGATGAACGGTTTTAGACAGAGACACACTGTCTAGATTTCACATTGTCAACATAGAGCTTTGGTTTTAAAAGGTTCCCACTATCCAGATGGTATGCCATCATCTGCTGGTGTTTCAAGGAAAGAGTTAGCAGCACATTTTTCCAGTTGTGAGTGTCATGGACCACCTTTTTAAAGAAGCTATGTTTTGCTTCAAATCTCATCGTCCACAATTCCACTAACGGCCCATAGCAGCGTATAAGATGTGGGTAGTGGTCAATGAAGTGCTTCCTCAGTGAGTCTGTTTGAGACAACAATGCCAACAATTTCCTTGAGGTCCACTAAAATCTCCCAAGCTGGCTCCTGTTCTGGTATCTTACATCCAATTATAAAAGGAAGTAAGCGCAGCAGTGTCCAATTTTCATGTCCATTACCAAAAGCTGTTCCTTTCTCAAAGCTTGTTTTTGGAATTTTTTGAGGCTTGTTTACTTTGTCTGAATATTTGTAGGGAAATTATTTTATGAAGTTGTTTAATGTATCAAATGTAATGAACCCTTTTGAGATCAGATTTTTTAAACATAAGGACAACTCCAAAGGAATGGTGCCTTCAAAAAGGTCATGCAAAATATCTGGAGGAAATCCGGTTATTGGGTGAAAGAATAGTAAATGTTTGCCCAGTACACATTCCCTTTTTTACCCCATTAACACTTTGAAGGTTGTCAGTTTGCCTAAGCTCTTCCAGAAATGAATTGTGTTGATCAACACCCCTCAATTGGAAGTCATTAACTTCAGTCGTTGCAATTTGGTCCCGACTTATCAAACAAAAGCGACAGAACTTGTCAACAGTAAAACTTTCATAAAAGCCTGCCAGACCATGAGCACCAAGGTCATCTGCGCTCACACAATACACAGTGCCCTTGATAAACTGGCTTACAACTTCCACAAAAATTCCCTCTTCTTCTAGACACCTTAGATCTTTAATCAGTGGCTCAAAAAACTTTTCATAACCCTATTGTTTGACATCCACACTTTTACCTAAGAGAGCAAGCTGAATTGAACAAAGATTAGATCGAAATCTGGGTGGTAAATTAAGAACTACCCAATATACTGCAGTAATCTTATGACGTTTTCTAGAGGTTCCCAGTGTGTTACACACTTCAAAATCATCAATATACAACCCCAAACTGATCCATAAGTTTTGTTGTCCCAGTAACTTATTGCCCTTGTAGTACTTGCCGTCTTGAAATGACTTAAAGTGTCCAGATAAAGCTTCTTGATTAAATACAATTTGGTCCAAAAACTCTGCCCGTCCCAGTAAAGTCTCAAGTATCTTAGTGACAGATATATAAACAAAAGAGTTTTTATGAGCTGTGTTGTACAGATACTCTGTGGGTTCTACAACAGAAAACTGCTCTTTGAAATTGTAGATTGAAAGAAATTAGTTTACTGCTGGACTGTATATAACCATCATCTTATCGTTGCATTAATTATCATTTCATCAAAGCATTTATTGAAGCTGTTGGCATTATGTTATAATTTGTATTACAGGGGTTATCATAATCAAATATTAACATGTTTATTACAGGTGCAGTTATAACCACTTTAAAATGATTGAGTTAAATATATATATCAAAACTCATATGCTGAGTATATTGTTACAGTAAAATAGGAGCTGAGCAAAGGCCTGAATGTATTCAGCTTCTTGTTGCATTTGAGTTTGCCTAGTTACAGGTGACAGAAGGAGGACAAGTCCATGGTGACCTCAAAGGCCTGAGATCATCACCATATTCGGAAGAGGATGCCAGAAAGAGGAACTTCTGTGTCTGCATTTATCTCTTAGAATTGATCATTATCTGAAGAGGAGGCAAATAATGTTCTTAAGATGCAAATTATGTGACTGTAAACGCAAGAGGGGGCGTTACAATACCCTGATGTTATAAAAGCAATCTGTAGTGTATTTTGGGTAGGGATGTACAACTGATGTCTTGCAGTTTGCATCTCTCCACGCGGCGTGCATTCATTAAAATCAATTGTTTGACCGACCTCTTCTGGACTATCATTGTTTTACTCTCATCCTCAATTTCGAACCCGTAACAAAATATATATTCCTTCTGTGATCTGTAGATAGGGGACCTTTCTCCGATGTTGTTAAAAGCAGTGGATTAGTTTGAACTAGGGCATTAGAAATGTCTTGCAAAATACAATCATTTACTTCTATTTCATGCTTTGAAAGGATCTCTTTGACACTGGTGAGAGTATGAATGTTAGAAAAAGAGAGCAGGTTATGGAAATCCTCTACAATCTTTTGTGTTGCAGCTCGAGAAAGATGCAACACTGTTTGCAACCCGTTCTCACTCCCAAATCGTAACATTTTACGCTAGGTGACAAATCGTCAACATATTACGTTTTCGGGCACCCAAGGCATTCCTACGTCACGACATCGGAAAACTGCCGACACATGAGAACCGTTTGGACTCAATCTACACATCTTCGCTTTTCCCCTTAAAATCGCTTTAGAAAACACTATTTCACCTCATTAAAGTGCTGGTTAAGGTTAGGAATAAGGTTATGGTTAGGTTTAGCGATAAGGTTAGGTTTAGGCTTAGGTATACGGTTATGGTTATGTTTAGGCATAAGGTTATGGTTAGGTTTAGGGATAAGTTTAGGTTTAGGCATAGGGATACGGTTATGGTTAAGGTTAGGAATAAGGTTATGGTTAGGCATAAGGTTATGGTTAGGCTTAGCGATAAGGTTAAGTTTAGGGCTGCAATACAGGGCTGGACACCGCCGCGTACCATAACAACGTGGAAGGTCACCTTTCGCGTTCCTCAGGAACGCCGCGGGACGTGACAAAACGTCGGGATGTTACGCCTCGGGAGTGAGAACGGGCTCCTGTTTGCATACACAGAAAGAGAGATGCCAGTTTGTGTTCAAGTGTCTCACAATCCACATCCTTTACAATCTCGTCAAGCTCATCTGGTCTCACAAAATTATAAGCTGATGTTCCTGCTTCACAATCAGATTGCTCACTTTCAATTATCTCATTTTCAGAAGCAGTTTTTGCAATTGAATTCAAACAATTCTAACTATATAAAAATAATACCATCTGTAACACAATATACATCAACAACACACAATCATTCCTTAAATATTGTCTCCTTCCCCATTATGTAAAAAAGCTCTGAAAATGTAGCAATCTTATAATGCAGAGCATGAAGTACAACTTTAATTTGCGTGTGACAATTAACTTACAGTACATTAGCCAATCTTACACCAGCTGACAAACTGTCAAGTCAGCTTTAATCATTACTTTAAAGTAACAGTGCTGCACCTGATAAACGATGACTATTGAAAAAGTGAAAAACAATATTAGACAATATGCAAGTTACTTACATCACTGTCATCTAATTGGTTCACATATCCTACACCGACCCATGAAAGCGTCTCCATGACAACGCGTGCTTGCCCCAGTTTGTTGGTCAATGTTAACATAACGTTTTCATGCAAAGATAACATTGACACTGATTACAAAACGGGTAAGAAGCTAATAAGTTTTACCATGGTAGAAGTGCTGTAAAAAGCCAGTGTGAGATACCGTCATTTAGTGATGCCCATATGGAAAAGATATATATAAATCTTATAAAGTTTGTATCTGTCTTGTGTCAAACTTGTATGAAAGTATACAAGAGTGAAAACACATATAAGATCCCTTGAAAAATTATATAAATGAAACTTGTATGTTTTGGATACTTACTTTTTTTTTTTCTTCTTTTTTTTTTTTTTTTCTTTTTTACACCTGTCCCGTTTGGTTCTTTTGCCAACAGAATTATTGTCTAAAGGCGAAGAAAGATGCCCAACGGATTTACTTTACCAAATGGACCATCCCAGCCTTGCCGTAATGGTCCATTTGATTTACCTTTTATTGTTTATTTTATTTTATTTTTTTTACTTGCTAGATACGGGACAGGGGAAAAGAAAAGGGAGAAAGAAAGAGGGGGGAAAAAACAAAACAAAACAAACAAAAAAAAAAAAAACAGCGGAGAAGAGGGACGGGGATAAAGGGCAAAAAACAAAAACCAACAAAATAAGCAGACAAAAAATACATATATCGATCACCTGGATCACCTGTTGAGAAAGAAAAAAGAAAACAAGCAGAAGAAAACGAGAGTAATAGAATAAACAACATCACAATGATATATGGGAATATAACACTAAATACTTAATATTAAACATTATTGTGCAGCACGTAAGATCGACAGCGCACAGTGTGCTTTGAGGTAGGAGCCAAAAAGGGTGTAGTTTGTGTGTGTGATCACCTGTGTGTACACCTGTGAGCATGAGCGCGCTTGTATTTAAAAGGTTCCTTAATGTAATGATCTGCTAGAGGGTGTGGGGGGCCACAGTCCCATCCTCCAGGGCATGAAGCAGGTATGGAGGAGATCAAAACTCCAGACATCCAGAGGCCCCCAGAACACAAGAGACCAAGGAAGACCAACAGAGGGGCAGCCGCGCCACTGTCCCAGAAAGAGCTGAGGAGAGTCCCAGATGAGGGATCACTCAGCAGCCGCGGAGCAGAAGCCAGGGGGGGTTGCAGTGACGTGCCCGTGAGCTCCGCCGGCAGCCAGCTGTGCCTGAGTGACCGAGCCCCAGGCCGAGAGGCCGAGGGCACCCCACCCCCGAAGTGGCCCGAGCGAGCCCCAGGTTCCAGGCCCGGATAAGCAGCCACCAAGGAGTGAGCCAGTGTGTACCTGGACGCCCACCCCCGGACACAAAGAACCACCAACGCATCGATGTCTGATGGCGTCTGCCACCGGCAGGGGAAGTGGTGGGGGGAGATAGGCCTCCAAACCTTGGAGGGCCTGAGATGTCCCCAGAGAGGTGGCGTCTGATACCCAACCTGACATATAGACACAGACATACAGGCACACTCAAATACAAACATCCATTCCCACCCTCATGCTCTCATAGGCAATTACTCCACACTCAACCAACATGGAGACAGACATAAAGAGACGCTGTACACACAATCACACTCCCCAAGCGTACTCTAAGAACCGGGTCTAGGTACCCTTGCCCCTGGAGGGGGAAACTGCACCCAGACCCAGGTGGTGTTACCCTTTTCCCTGCAGTGGGGAGAAGCAGACTGCCCCGACTCCGCAGCAGCAGGGAGGCCCCACACACCAGACCCCAGTCGGACGGCCAACTCCTCCTCCTAGCCCCCCCGCTCCAGCAGGCCGCAGAGACCGGGGGTGTGAGAAGACTCCAAACCTCCCTCTACCCGCTCATATGTAGTGTTGATGTATATGTGTTCTAAGGTGCAATTAAAACCCAGGAGGGCATGGAGCTACCTGCCAGAGAGCAGCAGGTAAGCGCATAGCCCCTCCTGATAGCCCTCAATGTCTACGTGTATTTAAAATTGAGAGGTGGGCAACGACGCCAGGGGTGCGGTGTACACCCTGATGGTAATTTGGAGTCCGTGTTGTGAGCCCACCCCCAAGATCCTATATGTATGTGTTATGAGAGTGTGAGTAATGTGAATGTCTAAGTTGTGAGATAAAATTGAGGCAGAGGCGGCCAGAAGGGGACAGAGGGGGGGGATGCCTCCTCTGCACCCTGGTGACACACCCCTACCCCAAGGCCCTGCATGTGTGGGTGATTGTGGTGGAGCGGGAAGAGGGGGACAGCTGGTGATGGGGAGGGAAGAAAGGGAGGGGCAAGTGACCCCTCCCTGGGGCCAGCTCCCCCGCTGACCCCAGTAGGCACCCCCATGCTCTGCAACCCGCCAGGGAAAGGGGGCCCAGGCCCATCCGGACCAGGGCCCAGTGCAGCAGCGCCGCCCGGCCCCACAGAGCCCGGGACAGCCCACCCGACCCCACTACAGAGAAAACTGCACCCACCCCATCATCCACTCATCTTCCAGACTACACAAGACAATAGACGCCCAGGCTGAGATCTTCCTCCACCTCTCCTATATCTCCCCCTCCTGCAGAGAGAATTCCTGAGGAGAGGAAAGCTCCTGCAAGATGTGACAACCTCCCCCACCAGTTGAAGAGTCCCCCAGGTGGCTCGATGCACCGGCGGCGCCCTGCGCCAGGACTGGGCCCCCATATACCCACCCGCCCACAACCCCAGCAACACACCAACCAGGACCCGAGCCCCCGAGGCCCGACCAGGGCCCCAGCCCAGAGACGGAGCGTCCCCAGAACCTCACGCCTGTCCCAGACCCACCCAGGGGCAGCCAGGCTACCAGGTCAGTAACCCACGTCCGTCAGCACAGACCCTCCCCTAGCCCCGCTGCACGCAGCCACGAGGAAACCGTCGCCTAAGAGCCAACAGAGCCCTTAATTGGCCATGACCGCTACCGCGGGTTGAGCCCCCCAAGGAAGATGCTCCTGGGGAACCCTCCGATGCCCTAAGCCTGTCCCTACCCCCACACCAATCACAACAGTGAAGGTGGGACCAAACTATGACCCCCCACCCCCGCTAGGTGATGGAGCTGATCAAAGGAGCCCAGAGCAATTGATCTGATGTGGTGGCAGAGGCTGTATCAAGACTAATGTAATCTAATAGATAATTTCTATACTGGTTAGAATTAAGATTATTTTTATTTTTCCAGTTCATGAGGACTGTTTTCTTGGCTATGCATAGGGCAGTGAAAACCATGTGGGCTATATTCTTTTCTGAAGTGACATTATCTAAGCTGCCCAACAAACACACTAAAGGGGAAGTTGGAATGTTACATTTCAGACACTTCGATAAGTCTTCACATATCTCACGCCAAAACTTCTGAACTGGTGGACAGAACCAAAGAGCGTGGATATAATTGTCCGGTGAATTGGTTTGGCAGTGTGAGCAGTTGTTGGTAGACGTAAAGCCCATCTTGAACATCCGATGACCTGTATAGTGCACTCTATGTAGTATTTTGCATTGAATTAATTGAAGACTGGGATTTCTAATTAGATGAAAGGTTTTTAAGCAAATCTGAGACCAAAAGTTTTGGTCTAAGTTAACTGATAAATCCGCTTCCCATTTTGCAATAGGAAGTGATATTGATTCATCTATTTTAGAAAGCATTCTGTATATTTTGGATAGTAATTTGGGGGTTTTAAGAGTAAGAAATTGAACCACACTTGGTGGTGTTTGTAGTTCAACTTGACCCGGTTTAAATTTCTTTTTTACTATGGATTTAATTTGTTGATATTCTAAAAATCTTTTCTTGTTGATCCCATATTGTGTAACTAGTCTGTCAAATGAAATAAATTCTGTTCCTTCTAGTATATGTTCTAAATATTTGATTCCTTTACCACTCCAATCTGAAAAGTTTATCATATTATTGTTTTGTAATATGTCAGGGTTGTTCCAGATAGGTGTACGTTTGCATGGGATTAATGAAGACTCTGTCAACTTCAGAAACTCCCACCATGCTGTCAGAGAGGAGCTAATGTTGACGCTTTTGAAGCATTCATGTCGTTGAATGTTTGAGCTGATAAATGGTAGATCTGAAATCTCTAGATTATTGCAAAGTGCTTGTTCTACATCTAGCCAAGGTTCATCTAAGAGGGTATGTTTTAGCCATCCTGAGATAAATTGGAACCTGTTGGCTAAGAAGTAGTGCTAAAAGTTAGGTAGTTCTAATCCTCCTTTATCCTTGGTCTTCCGTAGTGTTTTTAAGCTTATACGTGGGGGCTTATTTTTCCAAAGGAATTTGGACATATATGAATCTAGAGATCTGAACCAATCTTGTGGCGGTTTAGTTGGGATCATTGAGAATAAATAATTTATTTTTGGTAAGACCATCATTTTTATAGCGGCAACCCTTCCCATGAGTGATATGGGTAGACATTTCCACCTAGCCAGATCGCCTTCTACTTTCTTTAAAAGTGGGATATAGTTTAATTTAGTTAGATCTGCAAGCTTGGGAGAAACATTAATACCTAAATATTTTATATTTCCCGATTGCAGTGGAGTAGAAGAGGAATTATGGAAGGAGCAATTAATCGGAAGGACTGTAGATTTTGACCAGTTAATTGAGTAATCTGATATTCTTGCAAAAGAGTTTATCAATTCAATCACCCCAGAGATATTGGTTTGTGAATTTTGGAGAAAGAGTAGCACATCATCCGCATAAAGGCTGATTTTATGTTCCACGTTCTTGCATTTTATGCCCTTAATTACTGAATTCTGTCTAATTGCTGCTGCTAGTGGTTCAATAAAAATTGCAAACAGTGAAGGGGAGAGTGGGCATCCCTGCCTGGTGCCCCTCAGGAGACAGAAGCTGGAGGATGTCTGGTCATTTGTTCTGACACAAGCTGTTGGGGAATGATATAATATTTTTAACCAGCTGATGAAAGAAGATCCAAAACCAAATTTGTGTAAAGTTGCAAATAGAAATTTCCAGTTAACTCTGTCAAACACTTTTTCTGCATCTAAAGAAAATATTGTAGTTTCAAGGTTTTTACTGTATGAGTAGTCTATCAAATTAAGTAATCTACGTGTATTTGTTGATGAGTGCCTACCTTTTATGAAACCAGTTTGGTCAGGATGAATTAAGAGGGGGGTTATTTTCTCTAGTCTCTTCGAGAGAGCTTTGCAGATTATTTTAAGGTCTACATTTATAAGGGATATTGGACGATAGCTTGAGGGATATACAGGGTCTTTGCCTGGTTTTAGCAGGAGATTAATGTTTGCAGAATTCATATTTGATGGGAGTCTGCCATTTTCTTTGATTTCCAACAGCGTTCTGTAAAAAATTGGGGCTAAAATCGTCCAGAATTCTTTGTAGAATTCTGCAGGAAAGCCGTCTGGACCTGGAGCCTTATTATTGGGCATACTTATCAGGGCTTCCTGGAGTTCACCTGGTGTCAGTGGCGAATCCAATGCCATTGCTTGAGAGTCTAATAATTTTGGGAGAGTTATGTTGTCTAAAAACTGATCAATTTCCTTTTTAGATGGGTTTATTTGTGGTGAATACAACGTTTTATAGAAATCCCTGAAGATGTTGTTTATTTGTTTCGGGTCATATACTGTATTCCCAGATGAGTCTTGAACAGCACATAGAGTTGTTTTTTCTTTATTTATTTTTAGCTGGTTTGCTAGAAATTGACCGGATTTATTACCATGTTCATAATTTTGTAAGCGTAGTCTTTGTACTAAGAATTTTGTTTTTTTATCAATTATCTCATTTAATTCTAGTTTTGTTTTGCGTATTTTGTTCAGTGTTTCCTGATCTTGGTGGGACGCATAGGCTTCTTCTAGTGATTTGATGGTTTTTTCTAATTCCTGGATATTTTTGTTTTCTTTTTTCTTTTTATGTGATGAGAAAGAAATTATTTTACCTCTCATCACAGCTTTCCCTGCTTCCCATAGAACAGAAGCTGATGTTCCGGGAGTGTCATTAAAGTCTAAATATGAAGTCCACTCTTTTTTAAAATATTTAATAAAGTCTTCATCTTTAAGCAGTGATGTATTAAATCTCCAGTTTTTACTAGGCGTAGTATTATTCTTGTGCATTAGTGTTAAAGATACAGGAGCATGATCGCTGACAGCTATAGGGTGAATCTCAGTGTCTGAAATGTCCCTCAGCAGTGAGCTGCTGACCAAAAAATAATCCAGACGAGAGTAAGAGTGATGGATATGTGAGAAAAAAGTATATTCCTTACTGGTGGGGTGAAGGGAGCGCCATGCATCGCAAAGACCAAAGTCGCTGTGTGTGTCGCTTAGACAGGTGGAGAGAATACATCACTTGTTCGTAAATAAAAAGAGGGGGAGAGAGAAAAAATGTGTGGTGAGATGCTCCCTGAGTCTGACTATGTGTGTGCATATTTACTAATATGAGTACGCTTGGTTTAAGTGTGTGTATCCTATACGACTGTGTGCGCTGTCTGATGTAAATGTGCTGCCGTTGAGCGCATGGCTGTGCGTGATCGTGCTGTGCGTATGTGTCCAAATAAAGGATGTTGTTTGTGGATGAGTGTGGAAGCAGGTGATCGAAGCAGTGAAAGAAAGTAAAAAGAAAGAAAGAAACCAAGGACAAGGGTGAGCAGCATAAAAACAAGAGGGGGAAAAAAGAGAACAAAAAACGAGAAGAAAAAAAAAAAAAATCCGGAAACATTCCAATCAAACCATTGACGGAGAGTGACGGTGTTTACTTACTAAAACAATGTATGACATTAACCTGACATATATTATCATAAGAAGAAAAATGTAATATCATACTAATATAAGTTCGACAATCAAGAGTGAAATTAAAACTAACTAAACTAACTAACTAAAATTGTGTAAGTTTTTTTTATAGAGAACAAAAGATTTACTTGTGTTGTCACAAATAGGAAATAACAATTAACATTGAATGACAATAAGATGTGAGGGAAAGCCACAAATTTTGCTTTGAACATGTGATTAAATAAAACCCTACTACAACATTAGAATTTCCGTCTGGGGTTGATAAAAATGCTTTTCATTAATTTGTGTAAAGTTTATTTATTTCTTTGTTTAGCATTTTTGCAAAACTAGGCATCCTATTCCTGACTTTCAAATAATGTTTTTTCCCGTTATTGCATTGTGACATTTAAAGAACAAACTTCTCCAGTAAGTTTGACAAATAATTAAATCAACACAGTAAAAATCAAAATCCATCCTGAATGTATTCTATATAGACAGAAAAGATGGAAAAGAATATTCATACTGTAGAAATATTTTTTAATTTTGCGCAGAATCAGCAGATTACACAAAGATGTAGATAAAATACAAATATATTTTTGTCTTTTTACATGACCCAAATTCATTATGACAGTGCTTTAAGGACCATTTAAACACCATACCACTAGCCTGACGGAATTACATTGAAATACATAAATGATGATGATTATATTTATATTACCAGCGGATAAGGGAAGGTGCACCGTAGTCCTAAACACAACGGATTACCACACAAAAGATCACTACTCTCCTCAGTGACAACAATACCTACGAAGCCTTAAAGCGAGACCCCACAAGCAGCTACAAAAAGAAAGTTATAGCTTGCCTTCAAGACCTTGAAAGGGACAAAATCATCGACCGCCTCACATATCACCGCCTTTATCCAGGGGATGCCATACCCTGCATTTATGGACTTCCTAAGATCCACAAGGAAGGTGTCCCTCTCAGACCCATAGTCAGTAGCATAAACTCAGCCACTTATAACATTGCGAAACACCTTGCTACCATCCTTGCACCTCTGGTGGGGAACACCCCACACCACATCAAGAACTCCACCGACTTCACCGACAAGGTCCAGAAACTTACCCTGGATCCAGATGAAACCATGGTGTCCTTTGATGTAGTCTCCCTCTTCACTTGCATACCCACCACAGAGGCAGTGGAGACTGTCAGAAAACGATTACAAGAAGACAACTCCTTGGAGGACAGGACCAACTTCACACCCGATCAGATTTGCACACTGTTAGACCTCTGCCTCACCACTACATATTTCAAGTACAACGAGGGTTTCTACAGACAAAAACATGGCTGTGCCATGGGCTCCCCCGTGTCACCTATTGTAGCCAACCTTTACATGGAGGAAGTGGAAAGAAAGGCTCTTGGCTCTTTTAAAGGGAGAGTACCCAGCCACTGGTACAGATATGTAGACGACACCTGGGTCAAAATCAAAACACAAGAAGTGGAATCCTTCACTGCGCACATTAACGCCGTGGATAAAAACATCAAGTTCACCAGGGAAGACACAAAGGATAACTGTTTGCCCTTCCTGGACTGCGCTGTGCACATTGAAGAAAACGGCAACCTCAACATTGAAGTTTACCGGAAGCCCACACACACGGACCAGTACCTCCTCTTTGACTCCCATCACCCTCTGGAACACAAACTTGGAGTAATCAGGACCCTACACCACCGGGCAGAACATGTTCCCTCTAAGCCTGAAGGGAAAAAGAAGGAACACACACATGTAAAGGAAGCACTCAAAACATGCGGTTATCCCAACTGGGCGTTCATGAAGTCAGCAAAGATGCACAGAAAAGAAGATCAGACACCAGCAAGGGAGGATAAGAAAGACAGACACAACAACGTTGTCATCCCCTATGTAGCCGGTGTATCAGAGAAACTCAGGAGAGTTTTCTCCAAGCACGACATCCCAGTGTACTTCAGACCCAGCAACACACTCAGACAGAAACTGGTTCACCCGAAAGACAAAACTCCAAAACACAGACTTAACAACGTGGTGTATGCTGTACAGTGCAGCGAGGAATGCCCAGACCTCTACATTGGAGAGACCAAACAGCCACTTCACAAGCGCATGGCACAACATAGAAGAGCCACCTCCACAGGACAAGACTCAGCAGTCCATCTGCATCTTAAGGATAAAGGTCACTCTTTCGAGGATGCCAATGTTCACATTTTGGACAGAGAGGACAGATGGTTTGAAAGAGGAGTGAAAGAGGCCATCTATGTCCACTGTGAGCGACCATCTTTGAACAGAGGCGGTGGTTTACGACACCAATGGTCTGCCATCTATAATCCAGTTTTGAGATCCCTTCCCAGACGCCTTAACGCCCACTCACATTCTGGGCCATCTGACCTCAGGAAATCACATGATAGGGTGGGGCCAGGTTTAACAATGAGCTCACCCGAAACCCTGGCTGATTAGGTCCCACACCCGCTTTCACACCTTGGCTCATGTGATTAGAGGATCACCAGGGGGTCCTTTGTCCCTCTTTGGGGGGATACTCCCACTGGGTTTAAATCTGGGACTCTCGGCCATTTGACCTTAGAACTGAAGAAGCTTCTCGGATGAGAGGTGAAACGTCTTCAAGCAACTTTAAGAAGTCCAGACGCTTTTCTTTCCAAGCTCCTTAGACTGTGTACTTTTATGTGTCTCTGTGCCTGATTGTTAGGATGCTGCCACTCAAAACCAACTTGAGAAAGATTTGCACACTCCTCGACAAATGGTTTAAAGAAGCAGGACACGTCTGGCTTTTTGGATCCAAACCATAAAGCACATAGAAGTACATGTTTGTCTCTACTCTCCGGTGGTATCTCATTAATGCAACACAATATTGGCCAAATACTAAATTTGGAAGACTGAAAAACTGGTACACCATTACAATTAAAAGTGAGGGACAGAAAATCATCTTTACATTTAGACTTTAAGGTCTGATACAAGCTGCCTTCACTTATTACACGGCTACCACTGGGATCACCTCTGAAACATAGATCATGCACATTGTGGTTCTCAAGAAAGTCTTTTAGCTGATCTTTTAATGATATACTAATAAAGAAGTTATCTTCCTCTAAACTGGCTTTCACTGTTGTGAATGAAGAACATGACACACATTTAAGTGTTTCTTCCAAAGATTGTGAACACCCAATGTACTTAGTACAAACTCTACAGTAATGATGTCGTTTAAACTGGTTTGTAATTACAGCAAAGGGTTTCTCCAGAATATACCAGCTTGATGGAACTACAGTAGTCCCAGCAGAATGTAACTTGAGCAGTTTCAGCAAGTCCTCCATTAATACACCTGTAGTGTTGTGTCTCAAAGCAAAGGAGAGGATTGAGATGATGCCTTGATTTTCTGTTAGTCCACTGGAGCAGTTCACATCAACTCCTGTTTCAGGGGCATTCTCCTGAATGGTTGAAAAAGAATTGTGTTATATTTGAGCAGGTTTCACTTGTTTTCATATGTAGCCTTGTTTTTTTGCAAAACAAACAGCAGTCATAGCGACGTTTGTCATAGTTAAAAATGCAATTAACCGAAAGTCTTACCTGTACCATTGTGACCATTTCTATTCTTTCCTCCTGTCTTTGGGTGGCATCTTCATTGTTTCCCTGAGAAGTATACAAATTAACTACTCTTTAAAGAAAAGAGAGCCATGGAAGGGGAGCACATCTTGCATTTGTTTCTTACCAGTGAAACCGTTTGTGGTTCTGGTATCTGCTCATCTCTTTGGGCAGCATCTTCACTTTCCTGTGAGGAATACAACCCAAGTATTGAATATTGAATAGATAAATGAATTAAATATCCCAATGATATAGTCCAAAACAAGCAGTGAGTCTGTCACTGACATATTTAAACAGCTTAATGGTGAGCTGTACATTTCACTTTTACAATGTGATGGAGTAGCGTAGAAGAGACTTGGTGTGCAAAGGATAACATAAGAATGAAAGTAATGCTTTATTGTGGCCTTTTTTCTGTATGTTGCTTTTAAAAGGAGAGAGAAAGAGAGAGAGAGAGAGAGAGAGAGACTATAATAATGTATTTTTATTTACCATTGGAACTGTGAAAGTTCTTTCTCTCTGTCTGTCATCTTCACCATTGTACTTGAAATGATACATTTAGCACAGCTCCCCTGAAAACAGTCGGGATGAAATTTTCCATTTCCATGTTGTTATTATTATCATTGTTATTATTCTTAATGTTTTTATTGACCTTTAAATAAATGCAATGAAAGAGGTTGGCTTTTAAGTAAAAACCTGAATTTTTTAGCACTTCAAGTAGCACTTCAGATTACTTTCACTGCAGAAACATTATGAATATAGTCTAGATTCTCAAATACTTCGCATTTACTTATCATAACTAACCTAAACAGAATTCATCAGTCATTTGGCAAACACAATAAGTGAACTGAAATCTTCCACTTAACCGAAGTATTAAAACCCAAACACTTTTAATCAAGTGCTACTATGGTAGCTGATAAGACATTAACGATATACATTCACTTACGTGTTGTTGTGTGGTGTGCTGTCCGATGTCAGTCAAAGCTCTGTCGATTTTTCTAAAAAAACCGCCAAAAACAATAGCCGGTAAATTCTTGTAGCTTTCATAATAATGACAGAAACTGACAACTGTATTAACTTATTGGCAAAGGTGCATTTATGCATTTACCGTTTTTTCCATCTGGTCCAAGTACGTGAAGGAACCTTTTCCGCATCCAGTCTATTTCACTTGTGTCAGATCTAAAATGTTTTCTTTTCGGCATTGCTGTCTCTTAAGTTACAAAACTCAGTTGGAATGTCAGTATAGTCTATAATCTGTGAAAAACAGATTCTACCGCCAAATAGAGAAAATACTGACGTAGAGCATGAACTCAAAACTTTGTTTTCAGCTGTGACTGCCATGATTGGTTAAGTATAAGGTCAAATATGAGGATACACCAATCAAAGGCAAAGTAGGGCGGGCCATGCTATCACCGCAAGACCTCACACGGTCCTCATCAGGTAACGGCTTCATTACGTAATTTAACAACAAGTGGGAAATCAGTCTAATAAAGTGTGTCTTGCAAAGATGGAGACTACAGAGACGAATAAAACTAATATCAGAGGTAAGTCGCCTTTTTTTTTTTAATTTGAATGATTTAGCTTAAGCTAATGGCTTGCTAAAAGTGGTTTGATGCTTTACGGGTCACATAGAAACAGTGACCAGCGTGGAAATGCTCTCTTCAGAGAATTGTGCATACGACATAGCACTTGGTGGCATTAAAATGGTTCAAACGGGAAACGTATGCCTATAGAAACCATGTCAAATAGAATATTTATTGATAAGAAACAGCCTTTATTAGCATATAGCCAGTAGCATTCTAGCTAGGAAATAACAATTCTTTTTTTCCTCCCCCCTTAATTTACTACAGAACACAAGGAGAGGAAGTTTGCAGTGGTGCAGTGGAGTGAAGGGGAGGACTATGGAAAGCTTAGTGAAGTAAAAACTGTTAACATAATGGGGTATGATGACTCCAAGATGGACCAGCATGGGAATCCCATTTCCACTTACTCGGCCGTTATTGAATGGCGACATGGGAAGAAACAGCGAGGAGGGTGGCCACACTACAGGGGCACTGTTGTTTTTTTCTGTGGTAAATAATTGTTAGTATGATTTGAAATGTAGAATGTCCTTCTCTACTTGAAAATAGTTCTCTAAAGAAAAACTGAATTCCCTTTTTCAAGTCATGTGCTTACTTCATTTTGCCAGGGAGCTGAAGACTGTACTACATGTTTACTTAATATACATGATGCTTAGTTAATCTTAAAAAGTCGCAACAGTTTTGTATTTCATCACTCGTCTTTACTCTGCTCTAAGTAAAGGTTTACATATTAACACAGTAAATCTCCTAAACGTGGCTCCTACTCCTTTTAACCCTAACCCCTGACTAATGAGATGGTTGCTTTTAGATGTTGAATAGTTGTATATTTTATGTTTCACATGGATGGAAATTCTGTGAAATAGGAATTGCTTGTTTTTTTGCTAACTACACTATGTGAATCACAACTCAACACAAAACTAGGCACTGATACTGCAGTCTTCTTCTCTTTCTCTATCCCATATACAAATGTTCTCTTTTCTTTGTTAGCTCTCTCTTTCACACAGGTAGAAGAACCATTCCAGTGTTCAGTTGCGTTTTTAGTCAGGAGTAAAAAATAACATTCATCTGTGCAATTACCTGAAAACACAACATAGTCTGGTGATTAAAAAAAACAAAAACACCTGTGGATTGTTGTAATGTCTTTTTGTTTCCTCCTTTGTGCTCTCACTACTCGTTTTGAGGCAGCTCGGAAAATTAATGCACTGCTGAAGGAAAATGAACCAGCGGACCTCACCAAGAGGGTATCTGTCCATCCTGAAAACTATCAGGATGATTCTGATGACTCCGATCTAAATGAGACTCAAATTCTGTCGCAGCCATTGCAACTCAAGGTGACATTTCACTTGGAACCGTTTTGTAGTATCTGTGTTTTACATGTTATCTAAACACTCCATCTTTAAATATTGGCTTCTGGGCCAGTGCCAATCATTAGGAAACCATTATATACATGTTTTCATGTGGAAAAGGAAACATTTTAGGTGATGGCTCCTTTAAGTGGTTGACACCATTGTATTTGTACTTCTACCATTGGATGGAGTCTATGCAGGCTACAGCCATATGAAACGGGACAGTGTAGCCTGCAAGTAGCATTTCTTGGTTATGTCTGAACATCCTCACCGTCTTTCTATTATGTTACACACCATTTCTGTCACCAAGCAATGACTGTAGTACTTCTCTTTCCCTAAAAAAATATATTTTACTGATTTTTACCTTTTTCAGATCAGATATAATTTTAAAACTGAAACGTATTTACATTTAAGAAAAGGAACTCCACCAGGGGTCCCCCTATTCTACTGCACACAAAGGTCATTTGTATACAATGATTGTCAGGATTTGTTAAAGGAAAAAAATCACTTGTAGCCTCCTAAATTGAAGAATGTTACTGTATGTTGTTACTGTATTCAAATGAGCCCAATCTTTGGAACATGCCTAGTTACAGTTCTGTGATGTGCAGTACCAGTTAAAAGTTTGGACACACTTTCCCATTATATTTAATTGTAACATGTGTACAAACTTTTGACTGGTACTGTATGTGGCTAGGAAATCAGCTCTTTGAAGTATGCAGCCTACACTTTGGGGCACAGCTATTGAATCTGTTGTCTTTACACCTTAGATTCATAACTTTTAATTGCAGCTTTGAATTTTTTATGTCAATTCCTCTTCTCTCTCGCTATCTTTTTTCATGTCCAGAAGTCAAAGGCTCCTTCAAAGAAAGACCCTGCACAGGAATTCCTTGCAATGTACAGTCATTCACTGCCTTCAATGAAAAAGGTGATTAATTTGGCTGAACCTCTTGGCTGAAGAGATCCAGTTTGGAGCTTCCCCAGATTTCTCCGCAGTCCACGCCTGGTTCATCATCAGATGGTTCGCTGCTGCCCCCTCCCAAATCTACTTCATCCTTCTCAACACCAGCATCTGTCATTCTATCAACAAAGGAATCCCAGTCATCAAAGGTAATGGAATTTTAAAGAATAAATGGATGAAGTGTATAAATTGGATCTACTGTCTTTCTAGTTACAACCTTGAACACAGTACCAGTAAAAGTTTGGACAGACTTTCCTATTAGATTTAATGGGGAAATATGTCCAAACTTTTAAATTGGTACTCTACTTATAAGTATGACAGATCTAATTCAAGTGTTAAATTCATTGACTGTGTTTGTGCTGTGAAGTGTCCCTTCTTACCAAAGGAGTCTATGGGGATTGACTCTGTTTTAGAGCCAGCCCCTGGTGGAGCAGAGGCAAACTATAATTTTTCTACAAAAGCTTCACTTTTGCATGGGAATGGCTATGCGAGTAACAAGTGATGCAGAAAAAAAGTTTTGAAATGCAGTAGCTTAGCATCAGGACATTGCAGGTGAACGACAGCTCCGGGAATATACATAAATGTCACTGCCTTCAAAACACGACGAGAAACAGAGTTTTAAGTCTGGAAAGGTATGTACAGTAGTTGTTCTTTAAGTCTCTTACATTGATCAAAATGTCTTTTTGTTGGAACAGGTGGAGATTCATCCTGGGACTGGAGTCATGGTAGAGAAACTGGCCTGGGCCTATGCTACTAATGCAAATTCAGCTACAACCTTTGTGAGGCATCTGCTCACAGCAGTCTTCCGGTGGAAATACTTCTAGTGAGCAATCTTCGAGGGGGAAAACGAGGCAGAGGAGATGCACGTTTCCCGCTCGACAAAAATAAATTGGATGCCATCTACAGTAAGTTTTTAGCTTTTTATGGCATGTTTTCACAGTTGTCCACACTTCTGTCATTTAAAGATAACAAAGGACCAATGAAAAAGAAGGGCCACACGTATGAAGAATATCTTCTTAACATTTATGCATATATTATTGTTGATGAAGAAAGGCCTCCACCAAATAGAGGACTCTAGTTGATCTTTTTTTAGTTATATCCAGATTTTCATTATTTTCATGACATACTATTGTAGGCCTTAGATTTCTCTGGTGTTTCATTTCCTTTATGGTGCATTTTGTTTGTCCAACTTCAAAGTAACAAATGATGGTAGATAAGTATTTCGCATTCTGAATATTCTTGCATTTGATGTATTTCAGTGACTGCGTTTACATGCAGCCGATAACCCATTCAAAACTGTAATGTTAGCAATAACCCGGTCACACATGGCATTAAAATACCGGCAGAAACCCAAATATGCTAACATTTGAGTTTTAAAAATCCGAATATAAGTCTTGGAGTTACCCTTTTCTCACCAAAATATTTGGTCATGTAAAACCTCTATCAGCATATTGCCATCAAAATCAAAATGGATTTGTGTTTTGCACATGTTCTATTCCCACGGAATCCTGGTCTTTTGAGTAGAGGCACTTTGTGTATGTGCCGTCTGGCTCTCTGCAACTCTCTCGTCTCATGCATGTGAATGAGTTATTCCGAATGTTTCAGAAACCTGAATAGTGAGCCTAACTCGACCATAACCTTAATTGTTGGCTGTATGTAAACGTAGTCAATGTAGTGAACCTCTCCATCCATCGCCTGCAAATTTTAAAGCTGGCACCATTAGATATTAAGACTGATTAAAGCAGGATCATTGCACTATTGGTTAAGATCATTGGGTTCTTTTACACTACTAATTCTGTTCTTATCATCCCCCCCATGCATTTTTGTACTTATATAGATGCAACTGTTAAGGGTTCAGAAATTGAGGAGGAAGACCAAAATAATGACCACTGATCCTGCCGGGTGGAATTAGACGAAGATTTATTTGTTACATGCATGGAGTTCAACACTGAGCAGATTCAGCATTGAACTATCTGACAATAAGAAGACAAAGGCTTTATAGGGGTGAAATGGTACAGCCCCCCCTTCCTGTTGCCAGGCAGATTCAATACAGCATATGTCAATCCAAAACCACAACTGTTCAGTTAACTTTTGACACAGTTTAAAAGAACATTGTCTCGTTTCCATCCAGGTATTGTGCCCACAAGCTCGCTCTTATCTTGATGACCTATTTAGCGTCTTCCTGTTTCAACTGACAGCCTCGGCACACTTGTGGTTACAGCAAAAACACATCTCAACTTCTAACCTACTAAAATGATTCCACTACTGTGTTTGTATGTGGGTGTATGTGTATGTGTGTGTGCTGTGTGTATGGTGTCATGACCCCTTCTGTACCTCACACCTACAGACATCCTGAGACAGAAGGCCCCTGCACATACACAGCTGAAACATTATGTGTAATTTCTAGACTAAATGTCACACTCAAATGATGCTTCTAAAAATATGAACTAGACTACTTAACTCTTAAAACTTAACTCTAAAGAATCTAAGTAATAAAGGATGATAACATAACTTGAGAAATATGTCATGTAAGCAGGTGTATTGCAATTCCTTTTCAGAGCCCCTGTCATCCTCACCATGTATTGGCTGATCATAACGTCTGCCAAGAATTTCTGACCCTCACTTGACCAGGAGCCACAGCTCCTTTAATAAGCACAAATGCAATCATGTATAAAAGATTAAAATCATTTTCATTATGAAGGGGTTTTCCCAGACTGCCAATATGTTTGCTCCTGTCACTTACAGTCAAACTGTTGAAAATTACAATAGTCTGCATGCTCTTTTGGAAGTTGCAAATTATATCCTGACCAGGGCATCTTTCCTGAACTGACATTCTGATCTTCACCTTGAGAAGTGGCCTGGGACCCATCCTTCCAGGATTGGTACTACAATCAATGCCAAGATGACAGAACTCCGGGCCAAAAATAAAAATGTCTCTGTCACAGCATCCCCATAACTTGACTTTCAATGTCTCGTTTGGCATGTTTTTGTTATTATAATGCCAATTCATGTTTTATCTATTAAAGATAGTTTTTTTTTGTTTGTTTTTTTTCTTCAGTATTACAATACATTGACTGCCGACCTGTCAATGTCAAAGAAAGTTATGTTGGCTTTGCATTGCTAGTTTTTAACTGATGTTGGTCAACCAGGGGCAAATGATACTGTTGTTTTCTGATAGATTGTGCGATAGATTTTTTTTCTAGTAATGTCAATTTGTATAAAATGAATAATTAAGTAATAGGCTTTTTATGAGCTGAGATTTAAGAATTCTTAGAAGAAAAATGTAAAAAAAACCAAAACCATAGTTTACTATAAAAATGTATTGCCTGAACATAAAGAGAAGACATATGTAATCTAACATATTCCTAGAACATATGTATAAAAAGCATGTAAAAAAAAAAAAGATTATTGCCCTGCAAACTACATTTACTTTACATATAAAAAAACAGATTTTGTTCATATATGTAAAGCATATGTCTTTATGACAAATATGTACTAAAAAAACTGCAAAAATTAAATGGAACATCTATAGAAAACATACTTTGACATGTACTTTCCTTATATAACTCATACTTAGTTTTAACATGATACTTATGTGATCCTCTTTATTATCATGTATGAAAGTAATCCGAAAGTGGCCACTTTCATGAGTATGTCATATAAGCCTTATATGATTCCCTA
The DNA here is from genome assembly GCF_036321145.2 of Pelmatolapia mariae. Taxonomy (NCBI): domain Eukaryota; kingdom Metazoa; phylum Chordata; class Actinopteri; order Cichliformes; family Cichlidae; genus Pelmatolapia; species Pelmatolapia mariae. The sequence continues at coordinate 56,328,426 of NC_086229.1, read as the reverse complement.
TATATGAAGCAAACTAAAGCTGATGCAAGTCTTTTCTAAGTTTTTTCTATTTCTTTTCCATATGGGTGTCTGTCTAAATATCAGAGTGTTTAACATTAAACATTACTTTTTGCGCTGGGCCGCTACTCTGAGCTAAAACCTTAGTAGGTGAAGTAGGTGAAGGCTGGAAATGTTAGGGATGCCCAAATTCAGAGGTTGCTTGTAGCCCGATTACGACACAGCGGCGCGACGAACGCTGAGCTTTATTAACCAGTAGTGGGATACAACATAACAGAAAGGGGGCGAGGAAAATAACAGGTAATACACTAAACTGGGAAAACTAAAACTAACACAAAACCTGAACACGAACGAGGGTACCTTGCAGGGAGAAAGACCAGGAGCACGGAGAAAAATACACAGAACGACAGAGGGGAAGAACACAGACGAACCAGCAATGAGGACGAGGTAACACACACTATAAATACACACGCCAGGAATCGGGGGAAGGGAAACAGGAGGGGAACACACCTGGAAGACATCACAACTGACGAGGCAGGGGAAACGTAAACAGAACACACTGACATAAGACACAGACCTTCACAATAAAACAGGAACTACACATACAAGGACACACACGGGCCGAACATAGTAACACAAAACAGAGGAAGAACAGAACCAAAATCACACTAAATAGAAAAACACAAAACGCTGGGTCAAACAGACCCAGGATCATGACAGTAATAGTCGGCAGCTCACGCACCTGTCCAAAAAGATTATACACTCCAACTGCAGAAGAGAAAATCCTCAATGGTCGAAAAATTGCAATTTTCATCCAACTCTGGCCACGATGGTTCAAATTTTCTTAGCAGGTTCTTAGTCCAGAACAAATGGTAAACCACTATCACACAGCTCAAGTCTGCTCAGGCTCAGTTGAAAGTCCGTTTGGTCTAGTTCAAACTTGTTCAGACCACATGTGCTAGTCATCTACGCGGTTTCCCACTGATTCCCAACTTGACTCAAAAACTCTGCTCAAAAGTTGATAATCTTTGTTATGCTGTCTAGAAAATCTTAGTTAGGACCACAATGAAAGAAATTTGTTGGGTAGACAAGCTTTTTTAGGTTGTAAATGGAAAGTTTTATTTCTAAGTCAATTTAATTTAAAAAATTTAATGAAATCAACAATTACTAGTTATCGTTTTTACAGTGTACTGAATTCTGTAAGAGCTGTATAAAATACAGCAATGCATAAGTGTTTTGAATGAATAGAAATGTGACACATGAGAAGGTGTGACTGTTCCTGTATAACTTATTTTCGGACTAGTCGACAAGTTATGCTCCGGCCATTGATGTTACCCAGATGGATGTCCTTTTGTAATATAGTAAAATTTTCTTTGTACAGTTCATTTATCCACCATCATACATTAAGCCAAGAAGAGGTCATTATACTAAAAAAACTGGTATAAAGTTTTTTAAAAAATTTAAAAACTGGTATAAAGTCCACACTTTTTCCATCAATTGTTCCGTCTGTCCTGCTCACATCTCCAATGGTTGTACACGTTGTCATTAACGTGGCTTCACTCGACATCAGCCACGCCGCTTTGCCAGCTAAAACACTGGTGTTGGCACATAAAGACGCTGTCATAGCCTGTCAATGAAGTTGATTGGCTGCTTATATACGCATTATTGGCTGGACAATGAGATAAGGTGGCATCGTCCTAATCCCATATGGGAGCAGCCAGTCACTCACTGACTAACACTGCAAAATAGGATTGTTGAAGTATTAATTTTAATTTCAATTCACGTTAGATTTTTTTTATGCAGATTTTTTCAATGCAGATTTTCTGTGCACAGAGACCGTGCCAGCAGTGCGCAATTGCGCACGTGCGCAGCTTAGAGGGAACATTGCTAACAAGAGGTATCAACACTGGGCCAAAGTTCAGCACGTGGTTAAAGTTTGTAATCCAGCCAGGGTGTAAATATCACTCAGCCAGAACTGAAGCAGGTAGCATCAACACATAAATCTACTCTATCCAGCTTAAATCACAAGAGCACCTCTGACCAAAAAGCTGATTTTTCTCGTTTGCACAAATTAATTCAGATTCACTAATTCTGTTCTGTTCTGCTCCAACAAAATGAGGAAGAGGAGGGAGAAACACAATTAGATTTAATTACAATTGGATGGAAGTCGAGGACAAGAAGAAGGAAGCTTAGGATGAGGAGGAAGAGAAGCAGCAGGAGCATCTTTAGGGATTTCTATGATGTCATTGAGGTTTGTTTCATTAATATTGTCCTCTCACAAAGAAAGATGACTTGTTTTAGTTCACCTACTTCCTGTATTAAATAGTTATTTGCAAAACGTTGTGGAAAACCACAGAGCAGTCACGTATAGTGCACCTGCAGGTAAATGAACATCAAATCTCTCAGACTAAAAATCTGTATTATACTTTTAGTCTTAAAAACACATGTTGTATATTTATCACCCTTATGATAAAACCCATGTCAGTCATTGGTTTATGACTTTGTATTTAGAAGCCATAACATTTGCTTTATTGCTATGTTGGTTTTTATGAGCCATTTGGGACCATATTAGGATGAGGGATCAGAATCTGGAGTCGTGCACACTACTGTTCATTTAGTGTGTATCCATAAGATTTGTACAGCAGATCCAAGTTGTGCCTTGAAAACAGGAAACTCGTCTGCATAGAGGAGAACTTTAATAGCAGGCTTGTATAAAGTGAGGCTTTGTGCTTTCATTTGCTGCAAACACTCGTTTTAATTCTGTTACCCTGTTTTGATGCAGAATTCACGTAAGAACGGGACTTTTTTTATAATGTGTTCTTGTGAATTACTTGTGTATTGCATACATTTGATTTGACTTTCTGCGAGACAACAGTCGTCTGCTGGCTATAAAGGTTTTCCAAATACTTCCACGTGATCAAGCCTGGATTTAGAAAAGAACAGCAAAAAAAATTTGCACCTCCTACTTCACATGCAATAGCTAGGTTTCATTTGACGTAGACGTGACGTCGACGTAAAGCGCGAAATTTGACTGGCAGTCGGAAGTGAAAAAGATATGCGCAAAATCACAGACAGACAGTACGCAAAATGCCTATGTCCTGTTGTGTTTACGGATGCTCCAGTAGGTCGACCAGAGAAACCGATAAACGGTATTTTAGGGTACCAAAAATAGCCCAAAGAAGAGGAGAAAAATGGAAAATTCTAACCGAAAAACGTAGGAAAAAATGGATTTTAAATTTACGTTTACAGTCGGGGGGAGCAGAGTCTGCCAATGCCCGTGTCTGCAGCGACCACTTCGTCAGAGGTAATGTTATGTTTGCAAACGAACTTATTAGCATTAGGTTGTCGTTAAATTCTCGTTTACTTAGTGCTTTTAAGTTAGTAGTCTAATATTGACTTGATTGGGACTATAGGCTGCCCAAGTGCTTTGGATGACGAAGAGTCGGAGGACTGGGCTCCGACGGTCAATCTCGGCTACGAACGAAAACCCAGATCGGAATCAGTTCTCAAACGAGAGAAAAGAATGAAGCTTAAGGCAGAACAGCATCGATGTGCAGAGGCGATTTTGGATATGCAACAGACGGCTGAGAGCCCGGATTTGAGCCTAGTGACAGTGGAGAACCCCGAACTGCAGCTTCCAGCTGAGAATCCACAACCAGAAGACTTCAGTGTGAATGAGACATTCACTTATCCAGGTAAGATATTGTGCTGAGATGTAAAACAAACAAGAATCATGTCAAAGAGAAAAAGATGCCATTATCTGTAATGATTATGGTCCAAGTTACATATTACATGTTTGTGATTTTTTAATCACAGAGTAAATCCATACCATTTTATTCAGAAAAAAAGAAAAAGTGGCACTTATTACCGTCAGGCACACACCACAGGTTTTTGTACACTGCTATGGTTCTTATATTGCCAGATTCCAGACAGTCTCCTTTCACAGATAAGTAAAGATATCCGTAATGTAAGGTTTCTGTGGTGAGAAACATATAAATATATTTTTTGTTTAGACGCAACATGTTTTTTTGTTGATTAAAAAAAATAATTACATTAAATTAACATAGTGAATTAAACACATTACACCAGATTCTAATAGCCCACTAAAAAACTCCTACAGTGAAAATGAGTAAAAATTGAGGTTGCCTCTATTATGCTGATTATGCTCCCCCACTGTTATATTGCAGGCTGTGCGGCTGCTGGATGCCAGACAGAGCTGACGATGGATGACATCGAGAAGATGGAGGATGTTTTGAGACAGAACACAGCAGAGCTGGTTGATCTTCGGAGCAAGGCTCTGGACACACAGTTCAGCCAGGAGGCTTTTGAAAAAAATGAAGACAAGACAAAGTTCTACACAGGGCTCCCCAACTTCTTAGTTTTAATTCAGATTTTTGAACTGTGCGAGCCCTATATCACCTCGGGACCTATGTCTTTGTTGTCCAAATTTGAACAATTCATACTAGTTTTGCTGAGGCTGAGACTAAATCTGCCCCTGAAAGATTTAGCTTTCAGGTTCAATATTTCTCTGTCCACTGCTTCTAGAGTTTGGCATAAAGTAATTGACATACTTCATAAAAGGTTAGAGTTCCTAATTGAGTGGCCAGAGCGACATGTTCTTCAAGCTACGATGCCACTGAGTTTCAGACAGGCATTTGGATGTAAAGTGGCTGTGATTGTTGATTGCTTTGAAGTCTTTATTGAGAGACCATCTAATCTTCTTGCACAAGCTCAAACTTGGTCCAACTACAAGCACCATCACACTGTAAAATTTTTGATTGGTGTTGCCCCCCAAGGCTACGTCACTTACATATCTTCTGCCTGGGGAGGGAGAGTTAGCGATAAGCAGATCACAATAGAGAGTGGCCTCCTAAAGAACTTGTTACCTGGAGATATTGTCCTTGCAGATCGTGGGTTCAATATTGGCGATAATGTGGGGTTTTACTGTGCTTCACTACAGACACCGGCATTCACTAAAGGGAGAAAACAGCTGTCAGCCTATGAAGTGGCAGAGACAAGGAAAATAGCCAATTTGCGTATCCATGTTGAGCGAGTCATAGGTTTAGTCAGGAGGAAATATCACATTCTGCAGGGCAGGGCTATGCCAATAGAGAACATGTCCACAAAGCCAGGTGAGACACATGCATTGATCGACAAGATTGGGGTAATTTGTTGTGCCTTATCAAATCTCTCCGAGTCTGTTGTCCCACTGGAGTAAGGGGGGTGGGTGGTAATCAATCAGTTAAAAAAAATTAAATGTCTTGTCACTGTCACGGCTCACAGAAGGGGGTGGAGAGGAAGAGTAGTGTCCAGTATCTGCTGCTTGGCTCTGGTGATAAGTAGAACAGGGTAGAGTAATAGTAGTACCTAAGTCCTGACTCCTGATTAGTCTGTAAATGTTTTCAAATGAAATATTTTTCTCCAACTGTCATATTGTGCTGGCAGTTTGTACAGTATTATACTGTGAGATGGATTGCAATCTATTTTGTTTATTTGTTTAAAAGTCTAATCTTGTAAATAAACCACCAATGTATTATTATGCTGCCTCAATAGCATTTAATCATTGTGTAGTGTTACACAACACTTAAATGACACAATTAAATGTACAATAAAATTAAATGACAATTTGTGCTCTAATGCTACGTCAGAGCAAATACAATAGCCAGAACTCATAATGACTACCATCAGGTCATAACAATATTCAAAATGTCATTATGTTGTCGTCCTTTTATCACATTACACATGTATGTTTGTAACTTGCTGTCCCAGTATTTCTGGGAGTATACTGTTTCTAAAAAAACACTCAACTTTAGGAATCGCATCATCCCAAAACTCAAGGTCAGGCAAAATCCTTTCAACAAATATGTCATTGCGGTTCCACACAACAAAGTCACAGTACTCTGCATTTGCTATGTGAAGCTGTGCCTGAATTTGGTAATAGTAGTCATGAGTTGGGTCCAGTGTGACATTATCCCCGTCACTGATGAGGCAGAAGCCCTTCTCCCCAGCACGCATGCGCAGGTTGACCGCATCTTTCTGAGAGTGTGGGCACTAAAATCACAGTGATGAGAACAACAATCAAGATTTATCTGATGAAACAGTGAAGAAGCAAAGATGATGGGTGTGGTCTGTGTTATCATAATCTCTCATTGCCCAAAACAAATGTCTATTTGAGACAGACAATAAAGCCTCATCTTATCTTAATTGAACAATCGATTAGAAATTAGAAAAGGTATTTCCTGCATTTTTACTCAGTTCACTGATTCTTATGGAAAGATGTCACACCTATGGCCTTGACTACAACAGAGTCAATACCTTAATCTCGCAGATGCCAGTTCCATGACAGTCACAAGTGACTATCCCATCAGGGGAGGACCCCATGTATGGCCACTTGGGGTTCAGCCAGAGACCGCTGTCCATACATGAGAAGCCTGCATGCTCCTGGCTCATAAGCTTCTCATATGCTCCTCTGGCTTGTGCTTCATGTTTGCATCCATAACTATAAACAGTACACATGCCAAACATGAAAAGGAAATTATTACTTAGTATTGGATGTGTAAAACAGTAAAGTGATGTATTATACAATATGCCATTACCCTAAACTATACTTAGTTCTTACCCTGTATAACCCTAGCCGTATAAGCCTATAACTAACCTCCATCTTCATAACACTTTTTTAGTTACAGTTATGGACAGTTTCATACCCCAAATCTTAACTCTGCCTTACCCTACATCAAACCCTAAATACCTTGTAGCAGCTGTGGTGAACCTATATGCCTCTGGATAGCATATGGCCTTGATCAAGCTCTTTGATGGTTGCTGGGGGTTGGTCTTAAGAACTTGTTTCAGCTTAGAGGCAGTTACGCGTCCAGCTCTTTGCCTAAACCAAATACTGCTTGCACTCTGACTTCGAGTCGCCCTCTCTACAGCCTGGACTTGGGACAGGGTGAGCTCTTCAAGCTGGAAGTCCAGGCATAGCTCTTCAAGGTCTTTGGGGGGGAGCTGCAGTGTCTCTGGTGTTCTGTACTCAGGCACAGTTTTAGGAAGCATGCTAGACTGGGGGACAAATTCTTTGTGGTAAGGTTCCCTAGACATCAGTGCTGCACTCCTTGGACAGTTTTTGCTTAAACTCTCAAAAAACCTACAGTATGTCTCTGAATCTCTCTGCACTCTTGGGCATGGAAGTGATTTCCCAACCTTTTGTGTACTTGTGCAGCCATCAATGGAACACTCAAGCTTTCGTTTTTTTGACTTTGCTGAAGAGAAGTCAATCAGAGTTACTGGGCAAGCAGGAATCTGGAAAAATTAAGCCAAAGAAGATCATTAAAATTTAAAAAGCTCTTTTCCAAAACGCTATATATTCGTTTCCAAAAATATTCGAAATTGAACAGTGATGGCAGTGGAGTGAGTATGTGTGTTTTAGGCTGGGTATAGTGGTTGGTTGGCAGTGAAGTGTGTGTGTGTATGTTGGGTGGGGATGGAGGTGCCATGTGCTGGGTATAAAAGGAGTGGAAAGTAAGCAGTTCCATGTTGATGAAAATGTGGTGTGAGGAGTTGTGAGTATTGAGGAATGCATGAGAAATGTGAATATATAAAGTGCTGCAGTCAGGTGTGTGTGTGCGCAGAAAACAAGTGCTAGGGTGTTGAGGCATGCATGAGAAGGGTGTGATATACAGTATACGGTTCTGCAGTCATGGTTATGTTAGTCATGAAAAAGGAAATGGCTTTTAAATGCTGTTATAGCGTTTTGGAATAGAACTCTTCATTTATTAAAGTACTGCCTTTTGTCTGACCCCTCACCTGCAACCTGCCCGGCTTGATTAGATCTACCAGGAGCTTGAAGCCCCCGCCGGTATAGCCTACAGGGTCATTGAGGCACTCAAGCTTCCCCACCACGACAAGGTAGCAGTATAGGGGAAGATATTTTATCCTACTGTCACATGAAGTTCCAATATAACATTCTTTATCCTTCATTTTGCTTTTTGGCTTACCTTTTTAACATGAGATGGCATCAGCCACTTGCACTGCTCTGATGTGCATGTCGCTCTCATTTTCACCCCAGCTTCAACTGCAAAAAGAACAGCTCCAATGTGCGAGCATGATTCTGATAGTCTGGAAATAGAGCACATAATCTTTTTAACATGAAATGCAATATTTACAGTACATTTTGATGATGCATAGCTTACTAATACTAATGTGCAATGGCACTTTATTTGAAGTAACATGTTTATTCATTAACTCTTTCTCAACAGCCTATAGAGAAATCATTATCTAGGTGATGACATGACTGAATAGTTCTACCCTCTATCTGAAAAATGCATCTGAGTGTCATGAGGGATCTAAGGCAATCACACAAATTCTTAGCTGATGAATTCTTAGCTAAAAGAAAACACTCTCTCCCCACTACTACTGAAGTACACCTGCAAAATGCTAGCAGTGCCCTATGCGTATATGTGTGTGTGTGTGTGTGTGTGTATGTGTGTGTTCTCATTGCAATAACATCCTACTTAATTAGGCTACTAACCCTGCCATACAATTGCAATGAGCTGCAATCACTTCTCCATCCTCCTTTGCAATTACCCAAGTCTTCAGAGGTGTCTCGTTAGACCTCTGGGAATGGTTTACCTTGAAACAAACAACTGTCACTCTAACGAAGTCCTAAGGATGTGGCATGTTTGTTGACGTTAAAGCCGCTACCGCTAACTGTTAGCGTGTTTAAGATAAAGCAATATAAGAACAAACACTCACCCTTGCAAACACCAAACTGTATCCATCACGGAGACGTTTTGTTCCAAGGTTGTGGACCCACCCGCTGACAAAAAAATTGTACGCCTCCAGACTCTTGAAAGCTTTCATTTGCTGCCTAGTGTAGTAAGAAGTCTGGAGGACCAAGTAGTTGGTGATATCCACAGCCTCGATAGTAGGCAAATCCTTTACTTCTGTGGTGTATTCGGACATTTTCAAAGAATACGGATCACGTCCGATATATTTTTTAACTATCTGTTTATATCTCTCCCGAGAAACGGGGTCTAAAGTTGCACAATAGCTGCTCTCCTGACTCTCCACAGTGTCCTCCATGTTTACTTCCGCCCTCCACTCAAAAATCGCGCTGCCTCCGCACGTCATCAGAACCACGTGACCGCAACCCAACTATTTGTGTTTGCGTGTTCCGAGGTAGAGGCGGGACCTCGACTCATCCAGCTGGAGCGCCTGATCAGGAGGCGTCGAACATTAACTCTGCTCTTCCAGGGCATCCTGCACACTCGGCTGCTGGCAACAGCGAAGGAGTGCGGCCGTTGCTGGGATGACATGAACGCCAAACAGGAGTCCATCACAGGTCGACTGCAGGTATGCGAGTCAGACCTTCTGAGGAGGGTTTCACTTGTCTCTCTTCTTTATAATTGACCATTGTTTTCTCTCTCTCAGCTCCTTGTCTCAGAGTGGGAGGGATTTGAAGCACAAAGGGAAGACCTTGTCGTTTGTTTGGCTGATATGGATGTCCACCTGAGTGAGGTTGACCAGCTGACAGGAAACACCTGTGAAAAGCTGAAACAACTGCAGGTGTTGGGGTTGTTTTGATATGACAAAAACTGGACTAACAAAGAACCATGAGTCCAACATGAAACTTACCTTGCATAAGGTATACTCTGGGGGGATCTAACCATTTGTTATTTTAAAAAGTGACTTGGGATTCACACTAGTGATGGTCGTTTTTACTGAATTGAGTTTTAATGAGTCACTCACCAAAGTGAATCGGGTTTCTTCAGTCATTTGAGTCACTGAGTCAGTTGACCAGAGAGTGCAAAAGTGTATATTTTCACTCAAACTTAATTTGTTTATCTTTTAATGTAAATCCTACTGCTAAGATGAATGATTGTAAAAGAAAACAACTATTTTCTTTAGAGCAAAAAAGAACAAAAAAAAAAAGGGAACATTTATTAATTTTTATTTTATTTGTATTTTCCTTAAATGTGTCAAGTATATATTTTCTCATCTAAATATCCACTGAGCTGTGAGCCAGGGGGCGATAAAGTGCCTTATAGTGATGGGATTTCCGGCTCTTTTTAGAGAACCGGATCTTTCGGTTCCGCTCACTAAAAAGAGCCGGCTCTTTCGGCTCCGAACCGGGTCTTCAGGTTGTTTTGTTGCTTTAATTAATTTATTATTAACAATAATATAAAATTATGCACAAAAGAAATTACTAATGTAAAAAAAAGTGGTTTTATTTATATATAAATATATGCGGTGGTCCCTAGAGAGAAAACACGTACAAACTCCAAAGCACATGTCTAGCATGAACTGAACTTCCAAAATAGAGCTACTTAGATCACTTAAATTACACAATTGTTGTTTGTGTATTTATACACAAGCACTCACATGTAATCAAATAATTTTAAAAAAATGTTCATTTACCTCTTACTACCACACACCAAATCCGGTCGTTAGTACTTGCTGGCTTGTGTAGCCACTAGGTAACAAAAGCTCAACACTGCGCCTAGCATCCTGGAGCACTTCTGTTTTCTTTTGTACGCGTTTTGGAGTTTTTACGTGGTACTGAGTTTTTACGTGTTTTAGAGTTTGTACGTGCTTCGGGGTTTGCACTTGCTTCGGAGTTTGTACGTGTTTTGGATTTTTTACGTGTTTTGGAGTTTGTATGTGCTTCAGGGTTTGTACGTGCCTCAGAGTTCGTACGTGTTTTGGAGTTTTTACATGCTATGGAGTTTTTACGTGTTTTACAGTTTGTACGTGCTTCGGGGTTTGTACGTGCTATGGAGTTTTTACGTGTTTTGGAGTTTTTACGTGCTTTGTCTCTTGGGGTCACCGTAGATATACTTTTATTTATTCACTCCACATAAAATGTAATAAATAAATCATATAATACAAAAACCAACTAGTCACATTTCAACTATTTAAATTTTCAGCTTTTTCCTTTTACAAATTTAAACACTGCAAACCACAACACAATTAAATATAAATTAAATATAAATTAAAAAATGAAAAACAAAAAGAACATGCATATTCTCTGTCATATGTGCCTGCATGAATAAACTTTCTGACTCCTTTATCATCTGCAACTGAAAATAGTTGTGGATGATTACTATACCTTTCTAATGTGACGTTGTTGTCCCTGGCTCTCTTTTTCTCTCTCTCCCTCACGCTCTGTTCCTCTGCTACTGAGTGTAATTACCGCCCCTCCCCCCAGCGCAAAGCACAAGACTCGCATGCAGAGTGAAGCGGAAAAAAGGGCGAGAGAGGGTGAGAGAAAGAAAAAAAAAAAAACGACGGCTCGCGATAAGGAGCCGGCTCGCGTCGTTCACTTCAAAGATCCGGCTCTAAGAGCCATTTCGTTCGCGAACGAACTAGTGCCTTAACATTGGTTGCCAACCAAGAAGAAGAAGAAGAAGCTGTGAGCCTGGAGGGAGGGGGTGAGTCAGTGATTCGTAACAGGAAGGGAGGGTGTGAGTCAGTGAGTCAGTGATTCGTTCAACTCGTTTGAGCTGTGAGCCAGAAGGGAGGGGGTGAGTGATTCGCCTTACACTATGATTAAGCACAGCGAGGGGGTGAGTGATTCAGTGATTCGTTCAACTCGTTTGAGCTGTGAGCCAGGCGGAAGGGGGTGAGTGAGTCCTGAGTGATTCGCTTATGCTATGATTCAGCACAGCACGGGAGGGGGCGAGTTCCTCAAATGTGCTGTTAGCATGCTAGCTGAGCGATGCTACTGTGAACCGAGGAGCTATTGTCTTGATGTGAGCTTCTACTCAGGGTTTTTTCTTCCAGTTCAGAGCAGAAATGTTTTTGCTAATAAACTGGCTGTTGTTTTTTCACCACAATTTTAATTATAAGCTAGATATATTTCTACCAATCTACTAATTTCTACTTAGTTTGCTAACAGCAACAGGGGTGAGTCAGTGAGTCAGTTGGGCTTGTGAATCATGATTCACGAGTCAGTAAAGTGATTCTCGAGTATTGAACGATTCGTTCACGAATCGAACATCACTACTATGAGCATCATTCATTATTCTCCACCAGTAATTAAGTTTAGGATAGGTATTTTTTTTATTCCAATCCATTCTTCTTTTGCAGCATTTAAATAACCTTTATCAGATTTGATGGTTTTGTTACAAACTTTAAAAAAAAAAGTGTTTCGCTTTTCTTTTACAAATGTGGGGATTAAATTGTGTTAAAATGTACAAACCAGTGATGTCATGTTTTGCGACGAGGACCCAGGCACAGAGAGACTTGATGAAGTGAAGAATCTTATGATTTAATAAAAAAATTTGCAGACTTGTACAGAGATGGTAAAATTATGATGACTGATAACGGAGACGAAGACAACAGACGACGAGGACAGGGAGGAACAGGGGTTCAAATCCACCAAGGAGACAGAGACAACTGGACTCGGGACAACTGGAGACATTTAAGGATGCAGGGACTGACAGAGACAGGGAAGAAGTCTCATCGTGACGTGTAAAGTTTATCTTGCCTGGCTGGGCAGCTCTCTGGGTGCTCAGCACCCCCAAACCTCTGGTCTTAGATTCGCCCCTGCTTGATAATCTGTTTTTATATTTCTTTATATGAATACTTATGCAGAGTCCCGCAGAGCTTGGGCTTGTAAAAACCGCTGCCCTGCAATAACTCGGCTCACTAAAAAGAGCCGGCTCTTTCGGCTCCGAACCGGCTCTTCAGGTTGTTTTGTTGCTTTAATTAATTTATTATTACAATAATATAAAATTATGCACAAAAGGAATTACTAATGTAAAAAAAGTGGTTTTATTTATATATGTTTATATATAAATATATACAGTGGCCCCTAGAGACACATACAAACTCCAAAAAGCACGTACAAACTCTAAAAAACATTTCTAGAACTTCTAAATTTCTGAACTTCCAAAACAGAGCTACCTAGATCACTTAAATTACACAATTGAAAGCATATGTATATTGTTTGTGTATTTATCCTACCGCCTACTGGTGTTGGCCAGAGGGGCCGATGGCGCGATATGGCAGCCTCGCTTCTGTCAGTCTGCCCCAGGCGCTTTGGGTGCCTTGAAAGGCGCTATATAAATCCAATGCATTATTATTATTATTATTACACAAGCACTCATATATATATTCAAATAATTAAAAAAAATAAGTTAATTTACCTCTTACTACCACACACCGGTCGTTGGTACTTGCTGGCTTGTGTGGCCTCTAGGTAACAAAAGCTCAAAACTGCGCCTAGCATTCTGGAGCACTTCTGTTGTGTTTTGTACATGTTTTGAAGTTTTTACCTGCTTCTGAGGCTACGTCCACACGTACACGGGTATTTTTGAAAACAGAGATTTTCCGTTTTCGTTTTAAAAAATAATCCCGTCCACATGTAAATGCAGAAATGAAGGAAAATGCTGCTAGGAGCATGCGAAAGCAACAGGTGCCGATATATTCCTAAACATGTAGAAATGTTGGCCTATCAGAAGTCTAGAAGCCTCGGTGGGAAATGGGGTATAGAAGCAGAACCAAGTCGTATGTGTGGAGAGACAGTAACTGTGTGTGTATATGTAATCATTTAAACACTGCAGAGAGTACAATTAACATTAACAGTATAGTAGAAATTCATTTCACCGAAACAAAACGTGGTGCACAGTGTGACGTCAAAAAAGGCGCACATCTTTGACGCTGCGATTTCTCTGTTTTCCTCATCCAGGCGTAAATGCAAAAACTGAGTTTTAGATAATATCCACCCTGGATAATATCCAGGCATTTTTTAGAAATCTCCGTTCAAAAATACTGGGTACGTGTGGATGTAGCCTGAGTTTTTATTTGTTTTGGAGTTTTTACGTGCTTCTGAATTTTTACGTGTTTTGGAGTATGTACGTGCTTCAGGGTTTGTACGTGTTTTGAAATTTGTACGTGCTGCTTTGTCTCTAGGGGCCACCGTAAATATACTTTTATTTAGTCACTCCACATAAAATGTAATAAATAAATCATATAATACAAAAACCAACTAGTCACTGTTCAACTTTTAACTATTTAAATTTTCAGCTTTTCCTTTTAAACAAATTTAAAATGAAACAACACAAAACACTGCAAACCACAGCACAATTAAATATAATTTAAGATATGAAAAAGAAGATGCATATTCTCTGTCACATGGGCCTGCATGAATAAACTTTCTGAATCCTTTATCATCTGCAACTGAAAATAGTTGTGGATGATTACTATACCTGTTTAATGTGACGTTGTTGTCCCTGGCTCTCTTTCTCTGTCTCTCCCTCCCCCCTCTGCCCAGCGCAAAGCACAAGGCTCGCGTGCAGAGTGAAGCGGAAAAAAAAGTGCGAGAGAGAGGGTGAGAGAAAGAAAAGAAAAAAACCCACGGCTCGCGACAAGTAGCTGGCTCGCGTCGTTCACTTCAAAGATCCGGCTCTAAGAGCCATTTCGTTCGCGAACGACCCATCACTAACGCTGGACAGGCTCTCAACCACCAGGTGGTTCAACACATTAGACCTTGCGTCAGTCTACTGACAACTTGAGCTAACACCTAGAGCCCGTAGAGCCACAGCATTCTGCACTAGGACAAGCCTCTTTGAGTGGAAGGTCATGCCATTGGGACTATGTAACCCCCCGGCTGATGGACCCCGTCCTGGCTGGCATGCAGTGGGAGTCCTCCCTGATCTACTTGGACGACATCATTTTGGTGGCTAAGAACGTATTGGGGATGCTGCAGAGGCTAAGCCAGGTGTTCTGTAGACTTCAACAAGCTAACTTAAAACTGAAACCTGCTAAATGCTGCCTCTTTTTCTCCGCCAGGTAGCCTATCTTAACCACGTGGTATCTGAGCATGGTCTGGCTACCGACCCCAGCAAGGTCCAAAATGTCCAGACATGGCCTAAGCCTACATCTATCCAGAAGGTTAGATGCTTCATCGACCTGGCATTTTATACCATAACACTCTTACCAGCACAGATGTTTCAGCACAAACAACTCTCGCCAACACAGACATGTCACACCAGAATATTACCTCTAATACACATGCTGTAAAGCTGACTGAGAAAATATATGTGACTAAAACCCTTGATATTGCTTCGTTTCATGGCTGGACCATGGGAGAGTTCAGCCAAGCCCAAGACACTAATGCAGACATTGCACCCATACGCGCCTGGATGGAGGCCAGATGTGAGCGCCCCCCATGGACTACAGTTTCGCCATGCAGCCCAGCTACTAAGACATACTGGACTCAATGGAAACGCCTCTATTTCAGAGATGGGGTTCTGGTCCATTGCTTCCACTGCCTTGACGAGACCCACTTCTACCCCCAGATCGTACTGCCATGCAAGCTACAAACAGAGCACATGAGCTAGATTCATGAAGGGCCGGTGGGCAGACATTTTGGTGTAGAGAGGACTGTGGCCAGACTGCAAACCTTATTCTATTGGTATCACATGAGGGAAGATGTCAGCTTCTGGTGCCGTATGTGTACCAGCTGTGCATCCAGAGTCCGACCGCAGAAGACACAGCAAACTCCGATGGGAACTGTTAGGGTAGGAGCTCCAAAGTAGCGTATTGCGATGGACATTATGGGACCACTCAACGGGATGGAGCGCATAAACTGATTGTGCTGACTGTGTCCCTGATTGTGATACAAGACTACTTTAAAAAGTGGGCTGAAGCCTTTCCCATCCCTGATGAGTGGGTGGTAACTGTCGCTGAAGTCATTGCATCTGAGTGGGTGTGCCGCTACGGGATTCCTCGAGCGCTGCACAGTGACCAGGGACACAATTTCGAGTGTTCCAAGGGATGTGCAGTTTTGTTCGTATAGACAAGACTCACACAATGCCATTTAGACACCAGTCAGATGGCCAGGTCGAAAGTTTCAATGCCACTCTCCAAAAGATCCTGGCCTCCACAGCAGAACGTTCCCATTGAGACTGGGACCTGATGATTCCGGATGCTGTTATGGAGTACAGAGCGACTAAGCACAGTGCTACAGGTTTCTCCCCAAACTTCATGATGTTTGGCCAAGAAGTGAGTAAGCCAGTAGATCTAGTCGCAGGTCTACCTCCCACTCCAGACGACAAATCCTCAGCTCCAGAGTATGTGCAGCGGATGCGTGAGCGGCAGGAGCTGGCTCACCTCATCACCGGGGAAGCCCTCCGTGAGTCAGTCACACATGCAAAGATCCAATACGACAAGAACGGTTGACAGAGTACAAGGTTGGAGATCCTGTGTTGTGTCTTATCACAGGAACACGCCACGTCAGGAACAGGGTCAAAAAGTTTCTTCCATCATATGAAGGACCATTCTTTGTCCTGGGACAATTAGATGACCTAGTTTATCAGATCCAGAAGAACCCAAGGTCCAAAGTGAAAGTCATCCACCATGACCAGTTAAAGCATTATCGCTGCTGCGAGCCCCTGGACAACATCTGGGCCCTGGACCAAGCTCATTATTGGTCACCTACAGAGGTTCCAGCACTAGCTTTAGAGGACTCAGCAGACCGGGATCTGGGCGTGCACAGTCTGTTCTCCACTGCACCTGACAGTGGCCAGCTCCTCCCAGTCATTCATTCCAGCTGCAGCTGGTCCCACTCCAGTCGTGCTTGCCCCATCACCCCCCCCCCCCCCTCCCCCCCTCGCTTCTCCTTACCACTGTCAGAAGGCTGTCGTTGAGGAAAGGTTTAACCCTCTGGATTTGACGGATGCGCTGGTGTGTCAAAATCACATGACCCATTTAAGACAGCACAGCAACAAGATGCAGCGACCTAGAGTCTCAGTTTCAACTTGTGTCGAAAGCCCGGGCTTTAAACTATATACCAGTTTTTAAATCATGTTGATTGACCACAAAAAAAAGAGTTATGATCAAAAATAAATGCAATGTTTTTTTCTGAATAACACAGTGGTGTTTACAGTGGGAAGAAATGGTAAAAACATTGGTTTCTACAGAGAGCGCTAACACTCTCCGCTTGCAAGTAAAAAAGAAAAAAACACCCCTTTCGTTTCCTATTGGTGTTAAAATCTACCATGTCAACCAATCAAAAAATTATATGGCAACGTGACATTTGGTTGTTTAGTAAGAGGGGGAAGTTTTAGGAGCGACACTGGTGAGCGAGCGAGCTATGGAAAGACAGAGAGCAAGTTTTCACACGTGAGAGATTACTGACGTTTAGTGTGTTTGAAGGGTATAGTTAGTGTGCAGTGTAGTTGTTTTGTTTTGTATATCAGTTATAATGCTGAATGTCACAGTTGGTGCAAAAAAGCCACCAAAGACAGACTACAATTTAAACCCTGTCTCCAGCTAGAAAATTGGAGGAGTGATACACCTCCTGCTTTCAGACCTGCAGGGTTTAGGCTTGTGGTGTTCTCCTCTGTCTTATAGTGGACAGAAACTATTTTTTGGAGTTGCATAAATAATTTATGTGCCTTCTTATTTGAAACAGAAAACCTGATTGTACTGTAAATAGTTTTAAATGGTTATATAAAAAAAAACGCCTGAGACCTTGGCTGCATTCTTAGGTAAATAGTGCCAATCATATTATAATTGGCCGTTTTTGACTACTTTTGTTTTTACTTCTATATTTCATCTTTAAAAACTGTTCATCTTGCCTTGTTTGGTATCATTATTTTCAACACATCCTGAAATACCTGAAATTGGAACATCTTGATGCATTCTCAATAATCTAAGTAAATCTCCAAAAGTTGATTCTGTTCATCTGAACGTAGCGTTTTCAGTGGAAGAAACGTTTGTCACTCATCCAAGTGACTTCTTCAGTCTCAGCTGACTGCAGGTTTCCCCAATCTTATAAATAGTACATTTGCATAATGACTGAAACCAGCCCACTGAAGGAACAATGAGCTGGGAGGTCAGTTCCTTAATCATAATTATGCAAATTTCCCATGACCATTGATCAACAACCACTGATCAAGGCCCACTGATCAAAGACCACTAATCACCATTTACAGAGAGTTGGGGAATGGCTGCAATCACAGCATTGTAAGATGGTGAAAGATGTACCCTTAGGCCCTGTCCTTGATTCAGAGATAGTCTTTCCCTTTTTACGTAAATGGCCTCCTTGACTCTGCGCTAAAACCAGCGGTCCTCCCTGTCCAGGATGTGTACATCCTCATCACTGAAAGAGTGTCCACTGGCCTGTAGGTGTAAATAGACTGCAGAGTCCTGGCCTGACGAGGTAGCTCTTCTGTGTTGTGCCATCCACTTTGCCTGAGGTTGTTTGGTTTCCCCGATGTATAAATCCTGGCAATCCTCCTGGTACTTAACACTGTATACTATGTAACTCTGTTTGTGTCGCGGGACCCGATCCTTGGGGTGGACCAATATTTGACGCAGTGTGTTTTGGGGTTTGAAAGCCACAGAGACACGGTGTTTAGAAAAAATGTGTCTCAACTGTTCCGATACTGCTGACACGTACGGGATCACTACAGTAGGGAGCGGTTGTCCTTCTTTTGGCGCCAAAAGAAAGATCGAGCCATTTTTGGGGGCATTTCAAGTTGCTATACGTCAATACACCTGTTATAGCCCAAATTTTAATAAAGCTATATGTGGAAGGAAACTGTGACCTAGGACAAGCTTATGGCATAAGATGTAAGTACAACTCCGGTTTCATATGCAAAAAAAACTTATTGCACTAGCTTACGTGGTTCCGGTTCTACAGGGATTTAAAAATAGTTACGCATAATGGAGCGTGTCTGCTCCGACCGGCTTTAAAGGGTTAATTAAAAATATTAATAGAATAGAATAGAATAGAATAGAAGAATAGAAAAATCCTTTAATTGTCCCACAAGGGGAAATTTGGTTGTAACAGCAGCCAGAAAGACACATATACAAACAAACAGTACACAGGACACAGAACAGAAACATACACATTTTTTCTTACATATTTAAATCAAGGACAATGGTTACTATAAACAGAGTACTGTACAGTTATTAAATTAAATATAAATAACTACAGATAAGAGGCAAACCAGGTTGTAGTGTGAATCAGTTAATTAACTTATTGCAGTTACAGCACTGATGTTGTCACGGGGTGCCGAGGCAGGCCGTGTGATGATTAGTAATGGACCCAAGATGCAGACTGCTTAAGTGGAGGGTGAGCTTTATTAACCAGTAGTGGGATACAATATAACAGAAAGGGGGCGAGGAAAATTACAGATAATACGCTAAACTGGGAAAACTAAAACTAACACAAAACCAGAACACGAACGAGGGTACCTTGCAGGGAGAAAGACCAGGAGCACGGAGAAAAATACACAGAACGATGGAGGGGAAGAACACAGACGAACCAGCAACGAGGACGGGTGAACACACACTATAAATACACACCAGTAATCAGGGGATGGGAAACAGGAGGGAACCACACCTGGGAGACATAATAGCTGACGAGGCAGGGGAACGTAAACAGGACACACTGACATAAGACAAAGACCTTCAAAGTAAAACAGGAAACATACACGTAATGACAGACTCAGACGTGGACTAAACACAGAGACCTGCTACACTAAGGGGGTGCACAAGCAGGGAAGACACCACACAGAGGGAACACCACAAAACCCTAGGAAACCCAAAACAATAGTCATAATACAAAACTATCAAAAGTAATAGTACATAACCAAAAACACTGGGTCACCGACCCAGGACCCTGACAGATGTAAACATCTATGATTGTTGGTAGCAGTTCTGATTGTACAGTCTGACAGCCACGGGGAGGAAAGACCTATGGAAACACTCCTTCATGCATCTAGGATGCAGCAGTCTGTCACTGAAGGAGCTTTGCAGTTCAGCAATATTTACATGCATGGGGTGGGAGACTCTATCCATCAGAGATGTTATTTTGGCCAGAGTCCTTCTGTCTCCCACCACCTGCACTGGGTCCAGGGTGCATCCCAGAACAGAGCTGGCCTTCCTGATGAGTTTATCCAACCTCTTCCTCTCAGCTGCCGATAAACTGCTGCTCCAACATTCAACACTGTAAAAAATGACAGACGCCACCACAGAGTCATAGAAGGTCTTTAAAAGCGCTCCCTGTACTCCAAATGACCTCAGCCGCCTCAGCAGGTAGAGTCTGCTCTGACCCTTCCTGTAAAGAGCATCAGTGTTGTGGCTGCAGTCCAGTTTATTATTCAGGTGAACACCCAGGTACCTATAAGAGTCCACTATCTCAATGTCCACTCCCTGGATGTTCACCGGTGTCAGTATGGTGGGAAATCCACCACCCACTCCTTGGTTTTCCCGGCGTTGATGAGCAGGTGGATCTGCTGACACCAGTGATGAGGCCGACTATGGCAGAGTCGTCAGAGAACTTCTGTAGGTGGCAGCGTGGGGAGTTGATGGAGAAGTCTGCAGTGTAGAGGGTGAAGAGGAACAGTGCCAACACAGTTCCCTGTGGGGCCCCCGTACTGCAGACCAGCATATCAGAAACACAGCCCTGTGACCTCACATACTGTGGACATTCTGTGAGGTAGTCCAGTATCCACTGGGACATGTGGTGGTCCACTCCCGATAGCTCCAGCTTGTCTCTCAGAAGTCGTGGCTGGATGGTGTTAAAAGCACTGGAGAAATCAAAGAACATGATCCTCACAGTGCTTCCAGGCTTCTCCAGGTGAGTCAGAGCTCAGTGCAGGAGGTAGATGATGGCGTCCTCCACCCCAATGCCAGGCTGGTAAGCAAACTGTAGTGGATCCAATGAAGACCTCACCAGGGGGCGCAGATGGTTTAGAACCAACCTCTCCAGGGTCTTCATCAGATGCGAAGTCAGGGCTACCGGCCTGTAGCTGCTGAGGTCCTTGGGATGGGAGGTCTTTGGTATCGGTACCACACAGGATGTCTTCCACAGCTGTGCTACTTTCCCCAGTGACAGGCTCAGGTTGAACAGATATCCTAGGATGCCACACAGTTCATCTGCACAGCATCTCAGGAGCCTGGAGCTGATACCATCTGGACCTGCAGCCTTCCACACCTTGATTTTGCGAAGCTCGTTCCTCACTTGAAGTGCTGAGATAGAAAGAGTGGATTTTGGGGGAGGGGGGTGTATGTTGGAGTCCACAGGTTTCGTTTTTGTCCTGAGATTGTCTTCAGGCTGTTCCAAACCCCTCTGATGTTGTCCTGTTGCAGCTGCTCTTCCATCTTCCTCTTGTAGTTTCCCTTTCCTTGCTTTATCTTCCATTTCAGCTTCTTCTGGACAACTCTCAGCTCCTGTTTGTCTCCAGAGCTAAAGACTCTCTTCTTCTCCTTGAGGAGAGCCTTAATTTCAGGATTTATCCATGGCTTTTTGTTAGAAAAACACCGTACCTTTTTGATGGGTACGGTGTTGACCACACAGAAGTTCATGTAATCCGTAATGCAGTCTGTGATGCTGTTGAGGTCATCCTCCAGGGGGCTGCAGAGGTTGTCCCACACAGTAGAATGAAAACAGTCCCTCAGGGCCTCTTCAGTCTCTGCCGACCATTTCCTTACTGTGCGTTTCACAACTTGTTCTCTGTGTACTAGGGGTTTATACACAGGCTGGAGATGAACCAGGTTGTGATCTGAGCCCCCCAGGGGAGGGAGAGGTGATGAGCTGTATGCCTCCTTGGTGTTGGTATACAATAAGTCCAATGTCTTATTGTCTCTGGTGTGGCAGGTAACATACTGGGTGAAGGTGGGGAGAGTGGAGGACAGGGAGATGTGATTAAAGTCCCCAGAGATCAGGAAAAGGGCCTGAGGGTGCTGTGTTTTGGAGTCTGCTGGTTACAGTGTGCAGGAGAATGTATGTACTCTAATTTTGATTTCATTAAGGACTACTTGCAACAATTTTCTCACCCCTTTAGTGTTATAGCCATCACTGAAACTTGGTTCAATGTTGATAAAGGATTTCTGTTTGAATGGATATGATATTTAAAATACATGAATAGATTAAATAAGGCGGGCGGCGGGCTTGCTATATATGTTCATAACTCTATAAAATATAATGTTGTAACAACTATGTCTATGGCTATTGATGGAATTTTGGAATGTTTGACTATTGAGATCATGAATGAAAAAAAGAGAAATGTTATAATAAGTTGCATATATCGGACACCCAGTTCAAGTATTGACACTTTTAACGAATGGATAGAAAAAATGTTTGCTTCGGTGAACCAAAAATTACTATTCATCTGTGGTGATTTTAATATTGATTTGTTAAACGCAACAAGGTTAAAAGCCATTGATGACTTTACTGACATGATGTACAGCTTATCACTATATCCAACAATAACAAAGCCAAGCAGAATAACATCACATAGTGCCACTATCATTGACAACATTTTTACTAATATCATGGATTTCCAAATTAATAGTGGCCTGCTTGTCTGTGACATAACCGACCACTTACCAGTTTTCACTTTGTGTGACTGTGATTTAAAAAAAATAGACATCAAGATTACGATAGCAAAGCGAACAATAAATGAAGAAGCAATTCATGCCCTCAATTTCGATTTCGCACAACAAGATTGGAGTTTGGTGTATGAAGAGTCAGATGTGGACAAGGCTTATGACAATTTCCTAGATATTTTTACTATGTTGTACACATGACAAAGAAAAAAAAGATAAAAAGTCCTTGGCTCACAAAAGGAATTATCAATGCTTGCAAAAAGAAAAACAATCTGTATAAACAGTTCATCAAAGTAAAAACAAAAGAAGTGGAACAAAGATATAAAGCATATAGAAATTAATTGACTGATATTATAAGAACGAGTAAACAACTTTATTATAGAAGAAGATTATAGTCGTAATTGATAACAAAATTTCATGGAAACCCCACGTCAGACACATAAAAACCAAAGTTTCCAGAAGCCTCGCAGTTTTGAACAAAGTGAAACCATACCTTGATAAAGATGCACTTCGTACTGTACCCTGGTTCTTCCCTATCTTACATATTGTGCGGAAGTGTGGGGAAACACATATAAAAATACAACTAATCCATTAGTCACAGTACAGAAACGAGCACTGCGTATTATTCACAAGGCTGGTTATCTAGATCATACTCACAAATTCTTTCTTCAGGCAAAGTTACTTAAATTCCAGGATCTGGTTAATTACAATACATCCGTAATCTTGTATAAAGCCTTTACTAAACTTCTACTGGCAAATTTACAAACTAGATTTGAAATTCGAGAAAAGGGTTATAATGTGAGAGGCTTTGGAGAATTCAAATTACCCAGAACTCGAACAACCCGTAAAGGTTTTTGTGTGTCTGTATGTGGTGTGAAAATCTGGAACAGTCTGAGTTTACAACTGAAACAATGCAAAAATATTCATAGATTTAAATTCCTCTACAAACAGTTGGTCTGCTCACAGTATACTAAATGATGGTTTTAGTGTGCTCTGTAATGTCTGTTCTCTTACCATTGCTGGTATGGATTCCAAGAAAAAAAAAGTGTGTGCGTATGTATGTATATATATGTACATGTGTGTGTAGATATATATGTATGTATGTATATATATGTGTGTTTGTTACAATTTAATTATTATTGCCTGTTACCTGTGGTAACACAATTTATAATTAATATATTCTGTATTCAGTTATGAAGGTTCTATTTGTTGTTTGCGAGCTGCCGTTGAGAAGCTTGCATGTGCCCGGGGCAGTTGATGGGTTTGTATGGTTTGCAACGATGGGCGTAGCTGCGGGAAGTTTATTGTTTTGTTGATGAGTGAGTATAGGGGTGGGATTTAATAAGTTTTCTTCGTCCCACTCCTTTTTCAGGCAATTTTTGTTTTTTGTTTTGTACACTTTATGTTCAATATAGGTATTTTTGTTGTGCCTGAAAATGAATAAATAAATAAAATGAAATGAAATGTTGGGTAAGAGCCGCTAGTTCGTCTACTTTATTGGGTAGAGATCTCACATTCCCCATAATAATAGATGGAATCGCTGGCCGGTACGTCCTAACTTTACTGCGACGCCCGATCCCGGCCCGAGTACCGCGTCTCTTCCTCCTCACCTCGCGGGGGATGTTAGCTTGCTCGGCGGTAGGCAGGGCAGCGGAGGCTCCAAGGGCTAACAGCTTATCCCTGCTGTAAACAATGGGAGATCGGACCTCCACGCGCTCTCCGGACAAAGACATCGTAAAAAATGTAAAAAAGAACACCATTGTCCATAGATTTCTGAGCTCCATTGTGGGGGACAGCAGTCCACAATAGAAAAACAAAAACAATAAACACAAAAACAAGAAAGAAACATATATTAAAGAGAAAAAAAGGACTCGGTCAGGTCGGAGCTGCTGATACTGGCTGCCAGCTCGGAGGGGCGCCGGAAGTATAAGTAGACTAAACTAAATTTGTATTATTTTATTTTATTTGTTATTAAAACTCACTTTAAGTAGGTTACCAGTACTTTTTATACAAAAAGCTGATCCCACTCAGTTTATTTGACTTGTCTTAAGTTAGAAAAACTTAGTAGCCTGGAAATTTCATTTCCTTTCCTCCTTTTCCTCCTCCCTTAAAAAGATAGCACCAGGTATACAAACTTGTTAGCTAGCTACTGTTAGCCTGGTGTTGCCGCTGCCTCTCGCTCAAGTTACTTAAAAATTAACCCCACAGCTTTAAGACCTTACATGAAATATATCGGTGAAACTTTCTGTTCATTGTTTGAAATAGAAAAGTGAGCAGCTGTTAGATAAGAGCAGAGAAAAAACTTTTCCGTAAGGTTCAGCCATTAGGGGCGTGGCTTGTTTTGAATCCACTTTTATAACATAAGAACTGTATATTCTTAACTTCTGTATTTAATTTAATTCTTTGTGGTTGCTTTTGAACATCCATGGCATCTATCCATGTTAAATTTAGCCTTATTAACAATGTTAAATCCAGGTGGTGACTTTTGTCGGCCAGTCAGTATATTACTCCGGTTTTGGCTTATCTTTATAAATTTTAGGTTTCATTGAAAAAAAATTCAGTTATACCTTTTAGAGCTCTACATGGTGACGCTGCCCAGTATATCGGGTATTGTTATAGGGTCTTTACCTTACAATACAAAGAGCCTTTGGGTAATTTGTCATTGTACTTTGGTGCTATAAACAAAACCAAATTAAAATTGAAGTGGACATGAAACACTACATAAGGTGTAAGGGAAGGAGCGTTATTCTAAAAGCTTATTTAACACTGTATGTGAAGCTGGATTAAAAAAAAAGAAGAAGTTTACTGGCCTGGGTCCCTGCTAGCAAGTCCAGTACCTGGCCCCTGTGTTCAGCTATCAGGGGTTGGGTGGGTGCCTTCTGCTTCAGCAGCACTGTTGCCTATAGCTTGATCTTCAACTGTGGATCACTTGTTTGATGTCTCTGGGTCTGCGTGGCCTTCTGTCACCACAATATATGCTGCTGCTCAGATTTGGTGATTTGAGTTGCTGTGCTGAGTTTAACATGTGAAGAACCAGTGGTCATGACGTGGTTAGTGGTCATGACCTGGTTAGGAGCTCTGGTGGCTATTAGGTGGTGTTTTCCTCATGGCTGCATGCAGCAGGGCTGGGGGAGGGTCTTTGCTTGCGAGCGTAGGTTACTAGCCTGGTAGCCTGGCTACCCCTGGGTGGGTTTGGGGCAGACACGGGTGCTTGGGGTTCTAGGGGTTCTAGGGGTGCTATGCCATGGGGGCTTGGGTCCTGGTTGGTGTGTCGCCAATGTTGTGGGCCGGTGGGTGCACGGGGAATCAACCCTGGCGCGCAGGGCCTCTGCTGCATCAGCTGAACTGCGGACCTCCTCAACTTGTGGGGAGGTTGTTACACCCTTGCAGTTTTCTCTGCTCTCCAGGAGTTCACTCTGCAGGTGGGGGGGTGGGGGGGGGTGGGGATTTAACTTAACCTGGGTGTCTATTGTCTTTTGTAGTCTGGGAGATGATTGGATGATGGGGTGGGTAAAGCTTCCCTCCCGTGTCTTAAATGCACTTTAGAACAGCATGCAGCAACACTACACATGAGCAGGTAGAGGGAGGGTATGGGGTCTTCACACACCCCTGTTTTCTGTTAGCCATTGGGACGTGGGGCTGGGGGGGAGGAGTCAGCCGATTGGGCTCTGGGATGCGGGGCCTCCCTGCTACTGCAGAGCCGGGGGTTGTCTGCTTGTCTCCACCCCATGGTTTCCCCCTCTGGGGAGGAGAGTACCTGGACCTGGAGTATAGTGTATATTTGGGGAGTGTAATTGTGTGTACGGTGTGTATTTGTGTCTGTCTCCATGTTGGATGAGTATTTGTATATGTGTGCATAAGAGTGGGAATGCAAAGTCCTGTCCGGGGGGCAGGACTATGGCTCCCCACACCCTCTAGCAGATTGTTAAATGAAAAAACCTTTTGAATACAAGCGCGCAGCTGTTCACAGTCACAAACTACACCTTTGTTGGCTGCTCCATCAAAGCACATTGTGCGCTTTTGGCCCTGCGTGCTGCACAATGACATTCAATACTTAGCATTTACTGTTATTCAAACTTAGCTAGATTATTGTGATAGTGTTGTGTTTATTATGTTGCTCTCTTTCTGCTTGTTTTCTCTTTTTTTCTCTATTTTCTTCTCCAATCAGGTGATCCAGGCGAATTGTATTTATTTATTTATTTTTTTAAATGCCCTTTCTCACTGGCCCAATTCTCTTTTGTTTTTCTTTCCCTACTCTTTCTTTCTTTCTTTCTCCCTTTCACATCTCCCAGGCATGTTTGCCCCGTTTGTAAAAACTGAAAAAAATACATAAAGAAATAATAACAACAAAGGCCAATCAAAAAAACATTCGAAGAATCATGCTGCCTGTCGTTGTTTCCGCTTTCCTCTCTGCTCTTCCATAGGTATTTATTTACTTATTTATTCATTAAATTGTACTATTATTGTCGTAATATTATTATTATTATTGTGTCATTGTAGTAAATTTCCCCCTACTAGAGGGTATATAGAGTGTAGGTGAAGAACTTGTACATGTTCTCACAAAAAAGTATGTTTGGCTAGTGATGAAATAGAATAAAACATTGCGATGAAATAAAATAAACATTATTTGCCCCGCCCCTCCGCCCCCAAAAGGTGTTTAAAGTTTTTAGAGTTAAGCAATTTTCTGTGAGTACAAAATGTGACACTGAATTGGTTAGTTGTTTGGTTGCTGCTAATAGACATACAGTAGTTTATGTTGGCTAACTGGTGACAGACATGGTTGCTGACCTCTAGGGGCTCTACCCATGTGAGAGAGCTTTTTCTCCCACTCCATTGTTCCAGATCTGCCTCAGAAGCCATAGCTGAGATGTGTTGCAGCTCGTCAGCCACTGCATAAAAACTCCTGTCTCAAACTGCCACGCCCCTTGATCCTCCCCTTTTGCCTGAGCTGTGAGCTGCAGTGGTTTGGGCAGCAGGCTGTAGCTGTGTGTGTGAATTTATGAACATTGGTGTAACTTTGGTTTTCATGAGAAAAGGAGTGGCTTTACTGAAAATAATTGTGAACCACAGCGTAAGCAGGTAGGGGTTCTCTGCCATTTTTGTTTCAACGATTTTCTCATATGTTGTGGCTAGGGTAGGGAGCTCAGCCATTGTATTTTGTTTTCTGACAGGGTAATCTTAATTTGTTTTTTAGTTAGAAGGGGGGTGTTTTGTTTGTTGTTTTGGCCTTGGAGACCCTGATGCATTGAGCTTCCCTGTGTTTTATTTTGGGCCTAATTAGTTCTGTACAATGAATCATGTTTTAATGACCTTGACTTTGCGGTAGTCAATAGTTTTCTGTTCACTTTGTGTTACCGCCCAACCCACCCAACTACCCCAGATATTACTTTGTTTTAAGTGGGGTGTAACTCAGTAGACAAGAAGGACACTAAAATTAAACGGAAGTTGGAGAGGCTCACAGTAAATCCCACATATGTACTGTCCACTTTCAATCCGTCTGATAAGCAGTAAGTGGTTCTTTGATGTTGGCTAGCTTCACTTAAAGGGGAAAGTCTATCTGTTAGTTGTAATTTCAGCACTTGAGGACATGCTGTTGCCTGTTTGATTTTGATTTCCCTTGTAGGGTCAAGTCGGGTAGACAGACCAAGAGTTGCTATCAGGTGCAATCACCACTATTTTATGAAATATTAAGGTATAATTTAACCTCCAGTTATCTTCTGGGTTAAGTCTCTATTTCTAAGCACACCCAAAAAGTTTATATCTAATAGGTTACTACTTGCACATCACATCTTTTCCTCAGTGGGAATAATAACATCCATCAACATGTTTGTACAGAATATGACCCCTTTAACCTGGTTGGTTTTAGTTTCATTGTTTTCAAGTGGGTTATGAGTTTTGTGTTGTTTGGTCTGTTTGTTAAAGATCTATTTTTTTCAGCATCCTTTAGTTTGTTGTCTTTACATATCAGAATTATGATCTGTAATTTGCCTTTCTGAAATGAGCTTTATAAATTCTCTACAGATGCTCCTTGTCCATGGAGTGTTCTGTTGGGTGATTGTAGGGTGTTAAATCTCTAGAGCAGTTGATCTAATAATAGAAATACTAACCCCAAGTTACTCTCTGATGCATCCATCAGAGTATAAATGTGTCTGCATGTTAGATAGAAAGCACATGTATAGAATAATGTGCCGGCTTCTTAATTCAGATAAAAACTGAGGTTATTGTACTCGGCCCTGAAAATGTTAGAAATATGGTATCTAACCAGATTCTCACTCTGGATGGCATTACCTTGGCCTCCAGTAATGCTGTGAGGAACCTTGGAGTCATTTTTGACCAGGATATGTCCTTCAACGCACATATTCAACAAATATGTAAGACTGCCTTCTTCCATTTGCGCAACATCTCTAAAGTTAGAAATATCCAGTCTCAGAGTGACGCTGAAAAACTAGTTCATGGACTTATTACTTCCACTGCAGGCCTACTTATTGTTCCTAGTTTATTTAAAAGTAGAATGGGAGGGAGAGCCTTCAGTTCCCTTCTTCTTTGGAACCAGCTTCCAGATTCGGGAGACAGACACTCTCTCTACTTTCAAGATTAGGCTTAAAACTTTCCTTTTTGCTAAAGCATATAGTTAGGGCTGGACCAGGTGACCCTGAGTTCCCCCTTAGGTATGCTACAATAGACTGCCGGGGATTCCCATGATGCATCGAGTTTTTCCTTTCCAGTCACCTTTCTCACTCACTATGTGTTAATAGACCTCTCTGCATTGAATCATATCTGTTATTAATCTCTGTCTCTCTTCCACAGCATGTCTTTATCCTGTTTTCCTTCTCTCACCCCAACCGGTCACAGCAGATGGCTGCCCCTCCCTGAGCCTGGTTCTGCCGGAGTTTTCTTCCTGTTAAAAGGGAGTTTTTTCCTTCCCACTGTCGCCAAAGTGCTTGCTCATAGGGGGTCATATGATTGTTGGGTCTTTCTCTGTATCTACTGTACAATATAAAGCACCTTGAGGCGACTTTTGTTGTGATTTGGCGCTATATAAGTAAAATTGAATTGAATTAATGGATGAATGAAGCATCTGTGTAAAGTGTTTAAAGCAGAGAAGTGCAATATAAGAATAAATCGATTTACCATGTGTTTCTTTCATCTGTTTCTTTACTCAATTGTATTACTGTTCTTTCATTCATTAAAGTATATGTGTAGTATGACTAAACTTTCTAAACTGATGGGCAGAACAAATAATAAGGAAGGTTCTAATAAAAGGATAGGGCACAAATTAAAAAAGCATGCACCAACTGCTGCACCAGTAAGATTAAAATAAAAACAAAAACGACCCCCCCCCCCCCCACCACCACCACCACCACCACCACCACCACCCAAAATATACCACCTAGAACAGAAAAATACAAAAACCCAGATGCACAAATAAATACTGTTTGTGTGTGTGTGCTAGTACTTCACAGGAGAGGAAAGGTGGTGCAACAGGGCGAGCCTGGCCACCCTGGGCCGGTCTCATGCACCTACCTGGCAGAAGTTGACACTGAAATAATCACACTTTACTGTGAACAAACATACAAAGTGCACAAGAAAATGTTTGTATCTAAGAACCTAAAATTATTAATGAGCATCTGTAGCACCTAAAAACACCACGCAATGAGTAAGCTGAGAAAGTCTGAGAAATGTCTTGAAAAATGCTCAGAAGAGTTTAAAAATGTGGTTTTTAAACTCTTCTGAGTTTAAAAATGTGGTTTTTAAACTCTTCTGTGCATGAGAAAGTTAAACAGCAACCAACCAAGTAAACTGAGTACTGCAGTAGAAAAAAACCCCCAGAAAGTAAAGACAGCTGAAGTTGAACTATTTACACGATATGTGGAGTTGCCCTTCATAGTGCATCTAATATTATCGATCAGTTTTCTGCACTTTCATTCTCTAAATTTTAAAACTTCCAGAATATTCTCCATTAGTCATCCTTATACACAAATACCATTTATTTCTGTGTGACACTGAGTTTTTAAAAGTGAAGTAATCCCAGTAGCAACAGCAGCAGAAACACCATCACAATAGTGAAAACAGTCCTCAACATTAGGAACACGTGGATGCCAGAACAAGAAGATGAGCAGGTCTCTCTGTGAAGTGCTGCAACAATAAAAATGCATCTGCTGTAAAAAAAATAAGGTTCAACTTTAAATGATAGAATGGGAAAATGTATTAGCTCTACTTAGTTAGCTAAACTCATACTCATGCTAAAATGAATTCTACCTAGTAAGCTAGCTGGCTTTATGATTTAAAATTACTTTTTTTTTTTTTTACCTGTGACAGTCAACAAGCTCTCTGGTGATTCTCCAGTATCAGAGATGTTACACTTGTAGAGTCCTTCATCAGATCTGGAAACTTTGTGGATGGTCATCTCTCCTGTGTAGCTGTTCCCGATGAGGAAGCCATCTTTATAGAAATCAGCAGTGAGGTTAGAAGTCTTTGTCTTGTTCCTGCAGCGCAGAGTCACATTGTTTCCTTCCTTGACGGGTACAACAGGACTCTCTAGGATGACAGAACCACCTGAAAAACAAGACTTTTTATCTGATACTGAAATCTGTAACATTTCAAAGCAAACAAGCAAAACACTGAAATAATAAGTGGTACAATTTTAGTTAACAGCTGCCATGGTAACTAAATTTTTGCCTCATTGATAGTCATTCATTTTACTATTAATTTTTATTAACGGTACATACCAATGAACAAATACTGTGGCTTGATTCAACAATATTATGGCAATGTTTGAATGAATTCGTTCAGATTCATTAAAATATTTAAGTTAAATGCTTTTTGCAATAACTAAATAATAATGACATTTCTGAATGACATTTATAAATTCATCAGGTCATAAATGACCTCATCTTTTCATAGTAAAATATGTCGGTCACTTGAGTGTTAAACATACGAGTTATGGTGATGTTGACACTGATGCTTTTCTCTCCTGCTGCAGTCTCACACCAGTATTCCCCGCTGTCCGTTGCATAGACTCGATGAATCGCACACAGTAGTGTTGGTGAGCTCCCATGACACGCTGAAATGAAGGCCTCAGTATTTCTGATCCCTTTTAACTGAGAAGCTCCATCAAGACCCTCACAGTGAAAGAAGACAGACTCCAGTTCAAAGAACTGCAGTCTTTTTGGGATGATGCGAAACACAGCATCTTAACCAGAAAGACATCAAATGTAGTTAAAGTATAGAGTAAAGGAACAGTCCAACCTTTTATTTGCTAAACAAAAGTTTGTAGACAAAATCATGTGATTTAAGAAAGAAACTTGCTCAGCTGCTTACCCCTGTTGTCAACATGTGTGGCCAGCAGAATAAATACAAGTAACACTGAAAAATTAAATTATCAGCCAAAGAGATTGTTACTGCACATAAAAACTCAGACTCAAAGTT
The DNA here is from genome assembly GCF_036321145.2 of Pelmatolapia mariae. NCBI lineage: Eukaryota > Metazoa > Chordata > Actinopteri > Cichliformes > Cichlidae > Pelmatolapia > Pelmatolapia mariae. The sequence continues at coordinate 56,296,656 of NC_086229.1, read as the reverse complement.
AATGCAAACTGTGAACATACTGACAAACATGACAAATACTAAACTGACCAAAATACTGTAATTTAATATGTTTCCAATGTTAATGCTGTTAAAGCCATGTCAACGTTTTATTTGAGTACACAGAAATACGTAAAACCAGAGAACTCACACATTGTGAAGCAGACAGCTGTAACCTTCATGTTGTCCTGCAGCTGAATGTCTAAGCCTCAAATACAGCTGCTCTGTACTGCAGATGAAAACTTCCTCTTCCTGCAGTTTGACTTCAATAACATGAAGCCTGACTCACTGTGGTTTTACCAGAGAGCAGCTCAGGAGAGCAGTTGGAGGTTTGATTCAACCGATTCACACTACAACCTGGTTTGCCTCTTATCTGTAGTTATTTATATTTAATTTAATAACTGTACAGTACTCTGTTTATAGTAACCATTGTCCATTGTAAATATGTAAGAAATAATTGTGTATGTTTCTGTTCTGTGTCCTGTGTACTGTTTGTTTGTATATGTGTCTTTCTGGCTGCTGTTACAACCAAATTTCCCCTTGTGGGACAATTAAAGGATTATTCTATTCTATTCTATTCTATTCTTACCATGAGTTGCAAAAACAAGTCCAATCAAAATATTTCTTTACATACAGATGAGTTAAAATATATTTGTGTCTTTGTTTCATGTTACGAGTGTTTATCTCATCCGTTTAATTCAATCTGCAGATTCAACAGCAATTTTACAGTTTTTGACCTCTACTACTCCAGTCTGCATTTTAAAGTGTCCTTAAGAAAGATATTAAACCCCACATTGCCCAAATTCATCCACCAGAGTGTGAGTGAATGTTAATCCTCTTAAGCACCAAGTGCTCTATGAATGTGTATTTGATTGCATCAATGAGACTTCTAGTAAAAAGAGCTATGAATGGTTATTCAGAGTAAAAAAGTACTACATAACCTAGCAAGTTTATAAGCCTGGTGCTAAACTGAGAGAAGGCACGAAAACTGTTTGAATAAGAGTAAACCTTTACTCACCAAATCAGTGTATCACGTAAACAGTCACAGCAATGCCAACAATGATCTCTTCTCCAGGTTTGCTCAACATATTCCAGAAAAAAATGTGGCCGCCATGAACACACGGACTGATCCGTTCAAGGGAGGAAGAACGCAGTCACATGGCACTTTCAAACCATATCGTCAAAATTTCCAGCTTACTTAGTTTTTCTAATTCAAGACAACTCAAATAAACTGAGTTGGATCAGCCTTTTCAATTAAACGTACTGGTAACTAGCTTAGAGTTAGTTTTAACAACAAACTGATAAAAATTGAGTTCAGTCTACTTAATATTTTTAATTAAACACAATATTAGATTTCACAGTGTTTTAGTTTCTGCAAACTCCTTTGATGTTTTCTCCACTTGATGCATGCCAATGATTTGACCCTTCTCAAACACACTAACATAATTTCCATGACCGCGAGATGTGTCTAACGACATGGTTGTTTATGAAATAAAAAGCTACTCTTCTTCTTCTTCTTCTTTCTTAAATTTTATTGGCAGCTGGCAAACAACTGATTGGTGTCTCCAAAAGTTGAATCTGTTCATCTGGACGTAGCATTTTGTGGGAGAAATGTTTCGTCACTCATCCAAGTGACTTCTTCAGTCTCAGCTGACTACAGGTTTCCCCAATCTTATAAATAGTACATTTGCATAATGACTGAAATCAGCCCACTGAAGGAACAATGAGCTGGGAGGTCAGTTCCTTAATCATAATTATGCAAATTTCCCATGACCATTGATCAACAACCATTGATCAACAACCACTGATCAAAGACCACTGATCACCATTTACAGAGAGTTGGGGAATGGCTGCAATCACAGCATTGTAAGATGGTGAAAGATGTACCTTAGGCCCCCTCCTCGATTCAGAGATGGTCTTTCCCTCTTCACGTAAATGGCCTCCTTGACTCCGCCCTCAAACCAGCGTTCCTCCCTGTCCAGGATGTGTACATCCTCATCCTTGAAAGAGTGTCCACTGGCCTGTAGGTGTAAATAGACTGCAGAGTCCTGGCCTGACGAGGTAGCTCTTCTGTGTTGTGCCATCCACTTTGCCTGAGGTTGTTTGGTGTGTCGGGGGACCCGATCCTTGGGGTGGACCAGTTTTTGGCGCAGCGTGTTTTGGGGTTTAAAAGCCACAGAGACCCGGTGTTTAGAAAAAATGCGTCTCAACTGTTCCGATACTCCTGAAACATACGGGATCACTACAGGTTTTCGCTTGGGCAGCGGTTGTCCTTCTCTCCTGGATCAGCTGGAGCTTTCTTTAGGTGTCTTTCCAGCTTTGACAAAAGTCCAGCTGGGATAACCACATTTACTCAGGGCCTTCTTGATGTGCTGTTCTTCTGCCTCCCTGGCCGCTGTGTCAGTGGGGATGGTGTTCGCTCTGTGTTGTAGTGTCCTGATGACACCCAGTTTGTGCTCCAGTAGAACATGAGAGTCAAACCTTAGATACTGATCCGTATGTGTAGGTTTATGGTACACGTCAGCCTTTAGATGTCATCCATTACTGATGGAAATCTCACAGTCTAAGAAGGCTAACCTGCCACTTTTCATATCCTCCCTGGTGAATTTGATGTGTCGGTCAACCGAGTTAATGTGATCCGTGAAATGTAGAACATCCTGAGATTTGATTTCCACCCAGATGTCATCCACATATCTGAACCAATGGCTTGGTGGTGTTCCAGGGTAGGATAGCAAAGCCCTCTTTTCCACTTCTTCCATGTACAAATTGGCCACGATGGGTGAAACTGGGGAGCCAATGGCACACCCATGTTTCTCCCTGTAGAACTGACCCTTGTATGTGAAGTAGGTGGAATGGGAATTTGAATAATTATGATTAAGGAACTGACCTCACAGCCCATTGTTCCTTCAGTGGGCTGCTTTCAGTCATTATGCAAATGTATTGTTTATAAGGTTGGGGAAACCTGCAGTCAGCTGAGACGGAAGAAGTCACTTGGATGAGTGACGAAACGTTTCTCCCACAAAACGCTACGCCCAGATGAACAGATTCAACTTTTGGAGATTTACTTTCCTGGATGATTGAGAATGCATCAAGATGAAACTGATTGGTGCATCACCACCACCAACTGGTAAATGAGAAGCAACTCATTGCACCAGTTGGGGTTAAATAACTTGTTGACAACTGAAAGATAATTGTTATTGGTATTGTTATTGGGTCTTTACGGTACAATACAAGTGCCTTTAGGTAGTTTGGTGCTATAAACAAAACCAAATTAAAATTGAAGTGGATATTAAACACTACATAAGGTGTAAGGAAAGGAGGGTTAATCTGAAAGCTGATTTAATGCTGTATTTAAAGCTGAAGAACCAGTGGTCATGACCTGGTTAGTGGTCATGACCTGGTTAGTAGCTCTGGTGGCTATTAGGTGGTGCTTCCACATGGTTGCGAGCATGTTGAGCATTACAAATATCCGGATGGGAGATGTGCATGGGAGGGTGTCTGGCAGATCTCGAAGTGTTGAACCGTTTCACACATTCTTATAGATCTGCCTCAGAAGCCATAGCTGAGATGTGTTGCAGCTCGTCAGCCACTGCATAAAAACTCCTGTCTCAAACTGCCACACCCCTTGATCCTCCCCTTTTGCCTGAGCTGTGAGCTGCAGTGGTTTGGGCAGCAGGCTGTAGCTGTGTGTGTTTGATTTTTTGAACATTGGTGTAACTTTGGTTTTCATGAGAAAAGGAGTGGCTTTACTGAAAATAATTGTGAACCACAGCGTAAGCAGGTAGGGGTTCTCTGCCATTTTTGTTTCAACGATTTTCTCATATGTTGTGGCTAGGGTAGGGAGCTCAGCCATTGTATTTTGTTTTCTGACAGGGTAATCTTAATTTGTTTTTTAGTTAGAAGGGGGGTGTTTTGTTTGTTGTTTTGGCCTTGGAGACCCTGATGCATTGAGCTTCCCTGTGTTTTATTTTGGGCCTAATTAGTTCTGTACAATGAATCATGTTTTAATGACCTTGACTTTGTGGTAGTCAATAGTTTTCTGTTCACTTTGTGTTACCGCCCAACCCACCCAACTACCCCAGATATTACTTTGTTTTAAGTGGGGTGTAACGCAGTAGACAAGAAGGACACTAAAATTAAAAGGAAGTTGGAGAGGCTCACAGTAAATCCCACATATGTACTGTCCACTTTCAATCCGTCTGATAAGCAGTAAGTGGTTCTTTGATGTTGGCTAGCTTCACTTAAAGGGGGAAGTCTATCTGTTAGTCGTAATTTCAGCACTTGAGGACATGCTGTTGCCTGTTTGATTTTGATTTCCCTTGTAGGGTCAAGTCGGGTAGACAGACCAAGAGTTGCTATCAGGTGCAATCACCACTATTTTATGAAATATTAAGGTATAATTTAACCTCCAGTTATCTTCTGGGTTAAGTCTCTATTTCTAAGCACACCCAAAAAGTTTATATCTAATAGGTTACTACTTGCACATCACATCTTTTCCTCACTGGGAATAATAACATCCATCAACATGTTTGTACAGAATATGACCCCTTTAACCTGGTTGGTTTTAGTTTCATTGTTTTCAAGTGGGTTATGAGTTTTGTGTTGTTTGGTCTGTTTGTTAAAGATCTGTTTTTTTCAGCATCCTTTAGTTTGTTGTCTTTACATATCAGAATTATGATCTGAAATTTGCCTTTCTGAAATGAGCTTTATAAATTCTCTACAGATGCTCCTTGTCGATGGAGTGTTCTGTTGGGTGATTGTAGGGTGTTAAATCTCTAGAGCAGTTGATCTAATAATTGGAAACTTGGTGGTTCAATCCCTCCAGTCTGTATGCTAAATATTCTTGGGCAAGATACTAACCCCAAGTTACTCTCTGATGCATCCATCAGAGTATAAATATGTCTGCATGTTAGATAGAAAGCACATTATAGAATAATGTGCCTGCTTCTTAATTCAGATAAAAACTGAGGTTATTGTACTCGGCCCTGAAAATGTTAGAAATATGGTATCTAACCAGATTCTCACTCTGGATGGCATTACCTTGGCCTCCAGTAACGCTGTGAGGAACCTTGGAGTCATTTTTGACCAGGATATGTCCTTCAACGCACATATTAAACAAATATGTAAGACTGCTTTCTTCCATTTGCCCAACATCTCTAAAGTTAGAAATATCCTTTCTCAGAGTGACGCTGAAAAACTAGTTCATGCATTTATTACTTCCAGGCTGGACTACTACAATTCATTATTATCAGCATGTCCTAAAACTCTCCGAAAATCCTTCAGTTAATCCAAAATGCTGCAGCAAGAGTACTGACAGGGACTAGAAAGAGAGAGCATATTTCTCCTTTTTTGGCTTCCCTTCATTGGCTTCCTGTTAATCCAGAATTAAATTCAAAATCCTGCTCCTCACATACAAGGTCTTTAATAATCAGGCCCCATCTTATCTTAATGTTCTTGTAGTACCAAATCACCCTATTAGAGCAATTTGGTCTCGCACTGCCGGCCTACTTGTTGTTCCTAGAGTATTTAAAAGTAGAATGGGAGGGAGAGCCTTCAGTTCCCTTCTTCTTTGGAACCAGCTTCCAGTTTGGATTCGGGAGACAGACACTATCTCTACTTTCAAGATTAGGCTTAAAACTTTCCTTTTTGCTAAAGCATATAGTTAGGGCTGGACCAGGTGACCCTGAGTTCCCCCTTAGGTATGCTACAATAGATTGCCGGCGATTCCCATGATGCATCGAGTTTTTCCTTTCCAGTCACCTTTCTCACTCACTATGTGTTAATAGACCTCTCTGCATTGAATCATATCTGTTATTAATCTCTGTCTCTCTTCCACAGCATGTCTTTCATCATGTTTTCCTTCTCTCACCCCAACCAGTCACAGCAGATGGCCGCCCCTCCCTGAGCCTGGTTCTGCCGGAGTTTTCTTCCTGTTAAAAGGGAGTTTTTCCTTCCCACTGTCGCCAAAGTGCTTGCTCATAGGGGGTCATATGATTTTGGGTTTTTCGCTGTATCTACTGTACAATATAAAGCGCCTGAGGCGACTTTTGTTGTGATTTGGCGCTATATAAATAAAATTGAATTGAATTGTATTAATGGATGAATGAAGCAGCTGTGTAAAGTGTTCAAAGCGGAGAAGTGCAATATAAAAATGAGTTCATTTACCATATGTTTCTTTCATCTGTTTCTTTACTCAATTGTATTACTGTTCTTTCATTCATTACAGTATAGGGCACAAATTAAAAAAAGCATGCACCAGCTACTGCACCAGTAAGATTGGTCCTCGGGCCTCTGGGCTCGGTTCACTCTGGCACAGCTGGCTGCTGGCGGGGCCTGCGGGTTGGTCACCACAGCCCCCTGTAGCTTCTGCACCGTGGCTGCTGGTTACCCCACGCCTGGGGCTCTCCTCGGCTCTTCCCGGGAGGGTGACGCAGTTGCCTCTCTAGTGGTCCTCCTTGGGCTTTTGCACTCTGGTGGGCCTCTGGGTTTTCAGGGCCTGGATCTCCTGTGCCTATTTTATACCTTGGGGGACAGGACCATGGCTCCCTACACCTTCTAGCAGATCATTACATGGAGAAACCTTTTGAACAGAAGAGCGCTCATGCACACAGGTTCTGTCATTTATAATAAACCACTCTTGCATTTCATTAAGTGCTGCATTTGAGTCCTCTTTCCCACACATCACACATCTGCTGCCCCAGCAGTGACAGTGCCACGTGACCACAAGATGGACCTGGCAGCCTTTAACCCATCTGAGGAGCTACGGGAGGACCTTATCAAGGCTGTAGAGGAGCTCATTGACCTGAGGCTGGAAAGCCCAGGGGAGGAGTCCCGTCGCGCTATAGAGAGGCAGCTACAGCGTGTGTGTTCTGGGGCTATTCAGGGTGTGTCTAGCGACAACGCGCGTAGCTTACCTAACTTTGTGGTAATGGACCTCTTCCAAGTCGGTATTTTTAAACTTTCTGTGAAACCGAAAGACTGTGTCTCTTCCGTTCCTTCCAAGCCTGAACTTTATTGTCATTCACCGGCTCAGTTATGTTTTCAGACATTAGCTTACCAGTCAGTAGCACAACCATTAGCCTCCCCAGTAGATCAATTACCTGTCCAGCTTCCTGCCTCATCATCTGTTTGATCTACAGTGTTGCCACCTATGCAACCACCATCCTCATCTGCTTTTGTACAGAAAGCTATGCCCATATACCCCTTAAAGGAATGTTTTTCTACAGCTGTTTCTGAACAGGGAGACAAACTGATTCACAATGGACCTGTTCCTCAGAGGCCGGCTGGATTAGGGACTTTGACTCACTCCAGGGCCTCCCCAGAGGCTGAGTTACAGCCCTCAGCTGAATCTGACCCCTGGAGGCTAAGATGCCAGTTGAGGACTGCACCCAGCTGTTGCTGCCTGAGCAGGGTCAGTGCTCTGTGCAGCTGCAGCATTCCTCATGTGTGCCAGACCACCCTGCGCCTGTTGGTTTTGTTTTGTGTATGCCAGAGGCCCGCGTACCTACTGGTTTTGCTTTGTGTGTGCTGGAGACCCCCGTGCCTGCTAATTTTGTTCCGTGTGTGCCAGAGGCTCACATGCCTGCTGGTTCTACTCTGTTCGCCAGAGGCCGCTGTGCCTGCTGGTTCTACTCTGTTTGCCAGAGGCCCCTGTGCCTGCTGGTTCTGTGACTGTTTTCTCTGCGGGGTCTGATGGTCCGTTTCATCCTGCTGCTTTTGCTGGGAGGACTGAGCAGCCCATCCAGCCATCACCATCACCGGCAGCATCCGCTGAGGGGTCAGAGGAACTGCTTCAGGCTCCTGCTTTCACTGCGGGGTCCGAGGAGCCCGTCCGGCCATCACCGTCGCCTGTAGCGCCACCACCTGCGGCTCCCACGCCGTGGCCTGCAGTGCCATCAACTGTGGCTCCCACGCTGTTGCTGCAGCGCCACCACCTGCAACACCCACGCTGTCATCTGAAGCATCGGCATCATACTCACTTGCAGCTTCAGTCTCGCCTGCAGCTTCAGCATCAGCATCATCCTCGTCTGCAGCAGCATCATCCTCGCCTGCAGCTTCAGCCACACTCGCAGCTTCAGTATCAGCTTCAACCTCGCCTGCAGCGTCAGTGTCAGCCTTGCCTGGTTCAGCCTCAGCATCTGCCTCGCCTGGTACTGCGGGTGTCACGCCGCCATCCGGTCCACGTCTGCTGCCTCAACATCGTCGGCTATCTTCTAGGCTGCCATCATGGACGTCCTGCGGAACCGTATTGCCACCGCTGCCTTCTGCATGGCCAGCCTCCGGATCTGCTCTGTCACCGCCGCTGCCTTCCACATGGCCGGCCTCCGGACTTGTGTTTTGCGATTTCTGCATTTGTGTCGCTGACGCTGCTTTCTGCGCGGCTGGTTTTTGGAATGGTTTCACCCACGTTGCCGCCGTCTTCCACGCGGTCAACCTCCGAGTGGGCTCTGTGATGAACTGGTGCACAGGTGACCTCCAGGTTCACCTCCTGAACTGTTTCCACGTCGCTGCTGCCTTCCACGTGGTTCTGTGCTGCCCGCGTCGCCGTCGTCTTCCACGTGGTCAGCCTCCGAGAGGACTTCGTGATGAACTAGCGAACTGGCAACAACCGGGTCGGGCCCCTGAACTTTGTTTTGGGACTTTCGGGAATTTGTTTTGGGGCTGCTTCGTGTGTGTTTATTAGGGTTAATATTTTGTGTTAGAGAAATAGAATTTTGATGCTGTTGTACCAGTGGCATCATGTTTAAAAAAGCAGGTATTGTCTTCATTTCTTGTGCATTTCTTGTGACTTATTTTAAAACAATGAAAGAAAAAAAATGAAAGAGGTAGAAAAAAAATTTAAAGTAGTAACTGACACATTTCTTTTGTTGTATGATTTTATTTTAATATGTTATTGTATAAGATATTATTATTGTAGCTAAGACATTGCAGAGGAATTCAGAAAAAATAAGCTAAATTGACAGTTTTACACATGAGAATCAAGTTTATGTAGAATTTTAACCAAAAGTTAACAATGAAATAATCACATTTTACTGTGAATAAACATACAAACTGCACAAGAAAATGTTTGTATCTAAGAAGCTAAAAGTACTCATGAGCATCTGTAGCGTCTAAAAACGCCACACGATGAGTAAGCTGAGAAAGTCTGAGAAATGTCTTGAAAAATGCGCAGCAGGCCTGTGGTTTTTAAACTCTTCTGTGCATGAGAAACTTTAACTGCAACCAACCAAGTAAACTGAATACTGCAGGAGAAAAAAAGAAGACAAAGTAAAGACAACTGAAGTTGAAGTTTTTACACGATATGTGGAGTTGCCCTTCATAGTGTATCTAATATCTATCTATTATCGATCAGTTTTCTGCAGTTTCATTCTTTAAATGTTAAAACTTCCAGAAAATTCTCCATTAGTCATCTTTGGTCATACACAAATACCATTTATTTCCGTTTTACACTGAGTCTTCCAAAGTGAAGTAATCCCAGTAGCAACAGCAGCAGAAACACCATCACAATAGTGAAAACAGTCCTCAACATTAGGAACACGTGGATGGCAGAACAAGATGAGCAGGTCTCTCTGTGAAATGCTGCAACAATAAAAATGCATCTGCTTTAAAACAAATAAGGTTCAACTTTAAATGATAGAATGGGAAAATGTATTAGCTCTACTTAGTTAGCTAAACTCATACTCATGCTAAAATGAATTCATTTATTTATCTATTTTTTTTTTTTTTTTTACCTGTGACAGTCAACAAGCTTTCTGGTGATTCTCCAGTATCAGAGATGTTACACTTGTAGAGTCCTTCATCAGATCTGGAAACTTTGTGGATGGTCATCTCTCCTGTGTAGCTGTTCCCGATGAGGAAGCCATCTTTATAGAAATCAGCAGTGAGGTTAGAAGTCTTTGTCTTGTTCCTGCAGCGCAGAGTCACATTGTTTCCTTCCTTGACGGGTACAACAGGACTCTCTAGGATGACAGAACCACCTGAAAAACAAGACTTTTTATCTGATACTGAAATCTGTAACATTTCAAAGCAAACAAGCAAAACACTAAAATAATAAGTGGTACAATTTTAGTTAACAGCTGCCATGGTAACAAAACTTTTGCCTCATTGATAGTCATTCATTTTACTATTAATTTTTATTAACGGTACATACCAATGAACAAATACTGTGGCTTGATTCATCAGTATTATGGCAATGTTTGAATGACTTCGTTCAGATTCATTAAAATATTTAAGTTAAATGCTTTTTGCAATAAATAAATAAATAATAATGACATTTTTGAATGACATTTATAAATTCATCAGGTCATAAATGACTTCATCTTTTCATAATAAAATATGTCGGTCACTTGAGTGTTAAACATACGAGTTATGATGATGTTGGCACCGGTGCTTTTCTCTCCTGCTGCACTCTCACACCAGTATTCCCCGCTGTCCGTTGCATAGACTCGATGAATCGCACACAGTAGTGTTGGTGAGCTCTCATCACATACTGAAATGAAGGCCTCAGTATTTCTGATCCCTTTTAACTGAGAAGCTCCATCAAGACCCTCACAGTGAAAGAAGACAGACTCCAGTTCAAAGAACTGCAGTCTTTTTGGGATGATGCGAAACACAGCATCTTAACCAGAAAGACATCAAATGTAGTTAAAGTATAGAGTAAAGGAACAGTCCAACCTTTTCTTTGCTAAACAAAAGTTTGTAGATAAAATTGTGTGATTGCTCAGCTACTTACCCCTGTTTTCAACATGTGTGGCCAGTAGAATAATTACAAGTAACACTGAAACATTAAAGAAATTATCAGCCAAAGAGTTTGTTACTGCAAATATAAACTCCATTAAAAATGAAATTCTGCAATCTCCTGATGGATTTTATTATTAAATTATAACATTTTAATCTGTTAGACGTTCAGTGAGTTTTATTTAATGCAAACTGTGAACATACTGACAAAGACTAAACTGACCAAAATACTGTAATTTAATATGTTTCCAATGTTAATGCTGTTAAAACCGTTTGTGGAACTTTTATTCAAGTATAGAGAAATACGTAAAACCAGAGAACTCACACATTGTGAAGCAGACAGCTGTAACCTTCATGTTGTCCTGCAGCTGAATGTCTGAGTCTGAAATACAGCTGCTCTGTACTGCAGATGAAAACTTCCTTTTCCTGCAGTTTGACTTCAATAACATGAAGCCTGACTCACTGTGGTTTTACCAGAGAGCAGCTCAGGGACAAAGAGAGCAGTTAGAGGTTTAATACTGACCATGAACTGCAAAAAGAAGTACAATCAAAATAATTCTTTACATACAGATGAGTTACAATATGTCTATGTCTTTGTTTTAGGTTATGAGTGTTAATTCTCATCCGTTTAATTCAATCTGCAGATTAAACAGCCATTTTACAGTTTTTGACCTCTACTACTCCAGTCTGCATTTCAAAGTGTCCCTGAGAAAGATTTTAAACCCCACATTGCCCAAATCCATCCACCAGAGTGTAAGTTAAAGTTAAACTGCTTAAGCACCAAGTGCTCTATGAATGTGTGTGTGATTGTATTAATGAGGCTTTTAGTAAATTTGAGCTATGAGCCCTCAGTCAGAGTAAAAAAGTACTACATAAGAACCAGTCCAGTCATAACATCAGCAACAGAGAATGCATCATCTATATTTATTCAAAAGTATAAAAAATGTATTTATAAATGTGTCACATGTGAAGTCTCTGTAAACCACATTCTCAGTTGTTTTTATTACATGTGGTTAGTTGTTTCCTATATGACACATCAAACAGTTTTTCAGCCTTGTTTGTATTCAAACCCTGAGTGATGATGAGTCTAAAGGCCTGTGACTGACTGGTATCTTGAAAACAGGAGAACAGTCTATTAGTCTTTTTTGTACTTCACAAGATACTTAGAAAGGTTTCTGTTTGCATTAGTTTTGTTTTGTTTTTTGTAGAAAAACAACAAATCCAGTCAGCCTCTGACCCCACCTCCCCCCCCTTACTTCATGATTTGATTTGGTCCAGGTGCTGCTAGTTGATGCTGAGCAGTAAGATGGCAGGATGGCTCTGTTAAAACTGGAGCCTAAGTTTATAAAAAACAGAGAGACGGGTTGAAGTTAAATTCATACTGAGGTCCACGTGAAAGAAACTGCTTGACTTTTCTAGTATCAGTTATCTCACTTTACTTCTAACAGAAAATAATGTGTTTCTGTTATTTTAGCAAACATGCAATTGGTGCAGGCAGACACTTTGTATGTATACTTTTGTATACTAAACCACTGATCTGCCAGGTCACACAGATCAAACGTCTTGCTCAGGCTTAGCTGTCCCACTCCCATCTCCCCACTCTTGACACTGAACCAGCTCCAACGATACCTGAATAAAAAAAATATTTTTAGATCTCTGTCTTTGAGCTCCACTAATTCTCAGGACAGAGACATATTTTAGTTGGCTTTGCTTTTTTTGAAAACTGATGTTCAAGCTATTGTTTAAGTTATGATTGCCGATACTTAATATTATTTTTAAAAAATCTAAAAAAGTTATATATTAAAATATAAAGATTGTCTTTCACATATCTCATCAATCTTGCACAAAATCAAAAAAATATATATTTCTCTTAGCACAATATTGATCCATGTCTGCAGAGTGTTATATTTTTAGGGTTGGCATGGTTTGCAATATTAAAGGGGTGGGGGCCCAAAGTGATATGTTTTTTTCACAGGGCCCCAGATCCCTGGTGGCACCAGGGATCACTGTAACATAGGGAAAGGCTCCAGCACCCCTGTGACACTGAAATGGATCATTTAAAACAAACTTATCAGTGTGTACTTCAGAAATCAGTCAGTACTGCCACCTTCAGTATGATAGCTGAGATAACACATAACATGTGAATGTTTCCCCTTTTTTGAACATAGTATGATGATGATGAGAATGGTGGCTTAGCTGTCATCCTTGTTGGACAACATCTCCCACCCCATGCAGGAGACTGTGACAGCACTGAGCAGCTCCTTCAGTGGCAGGCTGCGTCACCCACGATGTGGGATGGAGAGATTTCGCAGGTCTTACCTCCCTTCTGCTGTCAGACTCCACAACAAAGATTTTGCAGCTGATCAAACACACAAACCCACACATGTGCAATAAGACTAAGTGCAATACTCTTTTTCTGTTGTATTTTTGCTCAGTTGTATATTGCATTTCAATTTTTTTTCTATTTTTATCCTATTGTATATATTATTTTATTTTATTCTACCCTCTTCTGTATAGTTGTGTACAGTATCTTATTCTTATTCTACTCCAGTGTTCTCTAATTTTTGCTATATAACTTTGCACTGTCCACTTTCTGGTGTAACAAAACAAATTTCCCGCGTGTGGGACTAATAACTTATCTTATCTTAACTGACAAAATGTAAATGTAATTAAATGTTTTAGAAACAAATCACAGAGATTTTAGATATTTGACTGGAGAGCAGAAAATAAAGTTTTTAAAGTGAAAGTATACTGTATAGGTCTGAGCAGAGTTATTCTATTCCATCCATTCATCCGTCCATCTTCGTCCGCCTATCCGAAGCCGGGTCGCGGGGGCAGCAGCCTAGGCAGAGAAGCCCAGACCTCCCTCTCCCCAGCCACCTCCTCCAGCTCATCCGGGGGAACACCAAGGCGTTCCAAGGTCAGTCGAAAGATATAATTTCTCCAGTGTGTCCTGGATCTGCCCCAGGGCCTCCTCCCGGTGGGACATGCCTGGAATAGCTCACCCAGGAGGGACCAAGAAGACATCCTTGCCAGATGCCCAAACCACCTGAACTGGCTCCTTTCGATGTGGAGGAGCAGTGGCTCTACTCTGAGCCCCTCCCGGATGGCTGAACTTCTCACCCTATGTTCAGTTCAGTTCAGTTCAGTTCATTTTTATTTCAAACATATACATTCACCAACATTTCATAAAATCATTCCATGCAGTTGTTTGAAAAGGAGTAGGCTGAAGTATATACTTATTTAGCCCTACCCCCTCAGGTTTACATCCTCATCATCTAAATTTGAACAACAAAACGTTTACAATGCCTTCAACTTAGAACATAATAACATCACAAAAAAATAAAATAAAAAAAATTGTCATGTTCAACAAGAAAATCAAGAAAATAAACATCAGTTTGAATGCTGTCTTGGGTTAATTGCATTTTCTTCATTCTTATACTTATTTAAAATTTCTTTTTTGAGTTTTATTTTAAACTGGTTTATATCACTACTGACCTTTATTTCTTCTTTTAACTCATTCCAAAATTTAACTCCCGCTATTGAAATAGACATCCTTTTCAATGTTGTTCTTACTTTTTGTAATTTTAAATTCCACTTCCCTCTAAAATTATACCTCCCTTCTCTTTCTAAGAACCATTTACTTATTTCGATTGGGAGCATCCTTTTCCTTGCCTTATATATTATTTGCACTGTTTTAAACTTCACCAGATCCTGGAATTTTATAGCTTGCGTCTTAATAAAGAGCGGGTTTGTGTGAGCCCTATACCCCTCCTGATTTATTAGTCTAATAGCCCTTTTCTGCATTACGATTATAGTCTGAATATTACTTTTATATGTATTTCCCCAAACCTCTACACAATAACTCATGTATGGTAATAGTAAAGCACAATATAACATATACAATGTTTTCCTATCCAAAAATTGTTTTACTTTCCCCAAGACAGCAATGCCCCGTGCTAACTTTCCCCTCACATAATTGATGTGTGATTTCCAACAGGCCTTATGATCAATGATCACACCAAGAAATTTTATGGTATTAACCCTTTCTAGATATACATTATCAACACAAATTTCAATATTAATGTTTTTCTTATAGTTTCCAAATAACATAAATTTTGTTTTATTTAAATTTAAGGACAATTTGTTTCTATCAAACCACTTCTTTAACATCTTTAACTCCTGTGTGATCACCTCCAAAACCTGTTGAAATTCCACACCTGAACAAAGTATATTGGTATCATCTGCAAAAATTACAAACTTTAGTATCTTCGATACTTTACAAATATCATTTATATACATAATAAACATTTTTGGTCCCAATACTGATCCTTGAGGTACTCCACATTCAATATCCATCAGTTTAGATTTAAACTCATTTATTTGTACATATTGCTGTCGATTCATCACATAGCTTTTTATCCAATCTAATACCACACCCCTAAACCCATATTTTTCCAGTTTGATTATTAGAATTTTGTGGTCAACAGTATCAAATGCTTTTTTTAGATCTAGAAAGACTCCAAGTGCATACTTCTTCTTATCCATACATTCAGTTATTTCTTCCATTAAATCCATCAGTGCCAAAGCTGTTGATCTGTTATTTCTAAACCCATACTGGCAATTTGCCAACAATTCATGTTTATCCACAAAGTTATCAAATCTCTTTAGAAATAGTTTTTCCAGTATCTTAGAAAACTGAGAGAGTACCGACACTGGTCTATAATTTGTAAAACAATGCTTTTCACCTGATTTATAAATGGGAATAATTTTTGCAACTTTCATTTTTTGTGGAAAAACCCCTTCCTGGAAAGACAAATTAAAAATATATTGTAGCGGTTTTACAATACCATCAATTACTCTCTTTACCGTTACCATATCAATATCATGACAGTCAGTACTTGTTTTGTTCTTAAGTCCACTGACAATATCATATATCTCCTTCTCTTCCACTGCTCTTAAAAACATTGAACTTGCATTCCTTTCAATATTTCCTCCAGTCTCCCTTTCTATCATATCAACCTTTATTTCCGCAGCCAATTTTGGCCCTATATTTACAAAAAAATCATTGAATCCATCTACTACTTCGTTCATTTTACTAATAGTATTTGTCCCTTCCATAAAATACCCAGGGTAGTCATTAGTCCTTGGTCCATTTTTTATTATACTATTTAATACCTTCCATATCCCTTTCATGCTATCTTTATTATCTTCTAACTTTTTGATGAAGTATTCTTTTTTACAAGTTCTCATTATGTTAGTTAATTTATTTTTATACTTTTTATATTTCTTTTCAGATTCTGTAGTTCTCTTTTTAATGAAATCTCTATATAAGGTGTTCTTTTTTTTTACAGGCATTTTGCAGTCCCTTCGTCATCCATGGTCTTCCTGTATACTTATCTTTCCTGTTGACTTCAATGAGTAGGCTGTTTTTCTCTAATAAGGCCATGAATATGCTTAAGAATGCCTCAGAGGCTTTATTGACATCCTTGTGTTTATATACAATAGTCCAATCTTGTTTTATTAACTCATTTTTAAGACACTGCATTGTCTTTTCTGTTCTAATTGTTTTATATATCGTCTTACATTCATTTCTGTGAACTTTATAGCAACAGTCATAAGTTACAAAAACTGGTAAGTGGTCACTTATATCATTTATCAATATCCCGCCTTTTATATTTTCTTCCATTACATTTGTAAAAATATTATCTAATAGAGTTGCACCATGAGTGGTTATTCTCGTCGGTCTTGTTATCAGGGGAAATAATCCCATACAATACATTGAATCAATAAATTCTTCAATACTCTTGTTATGATTTGGGTTCAATAAATCAATATTAAAGTCTCCACAAATAAACATTCTTTTCTGATTCAGATTTGTATACAAGTCCTCCATAATGTCCTTAAAAGTCTCAATCTTTGACCCTGGTGTTCTATATATGCAACTGACAATTATATTTTTCTGTTTTTTCATATTTATTTCCACTGTTATACATTCCATCACTCCATCTACCAACCTCGTCATTCTACTCATTTTTTCAAACCCTAAATTTTTATCAACATAAAGTGCCACCCCACCTCCTTTTTTATTAGTCCTATCTAAATGGAGGAATTCATATCCCTCTATCTCAAAATCCTCTTCTTTTCCAGTGTTTATCCAAGTCTCTGATATTGCTATCACATCAAATGGTTGATTAAACTGTGCTATATATTCTTTAATAAATTGAAAGTTTGCATATAGACTTCTACTATTGAAATGAACCATGGCTATATTCTTACCCCGCTCTATGTTCCTATTAAATTGTTCCATTGTATAATAGTTACAGTCCTTTAACATTTTGGTAAAAAAATTACAGTCAGGATCTATATTGCTATCATACCCCAGTGTCCCAGTTTCAACATCCATTTGATTTGTTACTTGAAATCTGTCAGACATCTGACTTTATTATATATCTTATCCACACACCATCACCTTTAACAATACTTTGCCTAAGCAAGTACCAACCAATTTGACAATTCATTGAAAGTATCATCGACCATCCCAATGCTTTGCCTTACATTTTATCAGCCGTATTTTTCTAATTCCGTCAGCTCTTTAATGACTAAGACCTTTGCCTGCTCCGGTGTTCCATTTAACTTAATGAACACCTTACAATCTGATGTCCAGGTTGACTGTATTTTCTTCTGTTTTCTTAATAATCTTGCTTGTCTTGCAATATCTGCGTTTTTCTTGATTAGGTGTTCATTAACATACACATTCGTTCCTTTCAACTTTCTTCCTTGCTTCAGTAGCTCTTTTTTCTGCTTCCTATTAACAAATCTTATAATAATGGCAGGTTTTTGATTCTTGTTTTTCCTTGGAAGAGTATGGCACCCCTCAATGTCCTTACTATCCATTTCAATGCCTTTACTATTGAAAAAGGCCATTACCTGTTCTTCCAGGGAGCGCAACTCTTGCTCAGGCGGCTCCCCTCTCTCTTCTGCTGCTGCTCGTGCATATGTCTGGTGCTTGGTTTCCAGACGTCCAGACGGTTTCCAGACGTTTCCTATGTCTAAGAGAAAGGCCAGCCACCCTTCGGAGGAAGCTCATTTCCGCCGCTTCTTTCCGAGATCTTGTTCTTTCGGTCACTACCCACAGCTCGTGAACATGTGAGGGTAGGGATGTAGATCGACTGGTAATCGCTCGCAAACAAGACCCTGAGATACTTAAACTCCTCCACTTGGGGCAGAAACTCATCCCTGACACTGAGTAGGCACTCCACCCTTTTCCTTCTAAGAACCATGGCCTCAGATTTGGAAGTGCTGATCCTCATTCCCATTGCTTCACACTTGGCTGCCAACTGTTCCAATGCGAGCTGGAGGCCATCACCCGATGAAGCCAACAGAACCACATCATCCGCGAAAAGCAGAGATGAAATCCTGAGACCACCCAAGTGAAAGCCCTCCGTAACTTGGCTGTGCCTAGAAATTCTGTCCATAAAAGTTATGAACAGAATTGGTGACAAAGGGCAGCCCTGGCCGAGCCCATCACCCACCAGGAACGAGTCAGACTTATTGCCGGCAATGCAAACCAAGCTCTCGCAATGATTGTATAGGGATCGAATGACCCGTAGCAATGGGCCAGACACCCCATACTCCCGCAGCACCTCCCACAGGACACCCCAAGGGACACGGTCAAATGCCTTCTCCAAGTCCACAAAACACATGTAGACTGGTTGGGCAAACTCCCATGCACCCTCAAGTATTCATGAGAGGATAAAGAGGTGGTCCAGTAATCCACGACCAGGATGACAACCACATTGTTCCTCCTGTATCCGAGGTTCGATTAACGGACGGACTCTCCTCTCCAGCACCCTGGCATAGACTTTCCCAGGGAGGCTGAGGAGTGTGATCCCCCTGTAGTTGGAACACACCCTCCGGTCCCCTTTCTTAAAAATCTGCCAATCCAGGGGTAACGCCCCTGATCTCCACGCAACATTGCAGAGGCGTGTCAATCAGCACAGCCCAACAACATCAGTGCAGGCAGAGCACCACTTTCCCCTCCTGAGTCGCCTGATGGTTTGCCAGAATCTCTTCAAGACAGTCTGAAAGTCTTTTTCCATGGTTATTCTATTGTGGATCAAAACAGTATCGATCTATGAAAAGTCGTACAGAGGTTATGTTAAGAAAAGACTTAACACTAATCAAATGTTTTTCTCTAGGCTGCAATTTGGCACTAATGTAAAGTAATGGGTTTGCCTTAATCAATACCTTTATGCTTTAACGCTGGAGTCACTGGAGAGCAATAACATGTTAAGTGAATGGTCATGTTCATGACTTCGTGAATGTATTTAACATATTGAAATAACATGTAAAATATGTATTTAGTCTTGAATAAGCTGACTTTAACCTTTTAAAGCCAGTCGGAGTGGGCACGCTCCGTTTTGCGTAACAATTTTTAAATCCCGGTAGCACTGCAACCACGATCTAGTGCAATCATTTTTTTGCATATGAAACCGGAGGAGTTGTACTTGCATCTTATGCCATCAGCTTGTCCTAGGTCATGGTTTCCTTCCACATATAGCTTTGCAAAAATTGCATAAAAAGCACTTGTAGCAACAAAAACATAATATTCCAGAAACATGCTTTGCCGATCCGATCAGCTGTTCGTAACACTTCCTACTTGGAATAGATATCAGCGCGAACTATCGCATGTCCACCATGACCTGCCAGAAACCGGAAGTGGTGTCATTTTTGCGGAAATTTAGTTTTTTACCTTCAGGACCTTATGTGCCTATACTGGTGTTTTTAAAAGTTATGTTTGACTGTATGACTTTCTGTATAGTTTCTGGGATGCTTAGAACTCATATTACACTGCTGAAAATAGTTTATTTTGATGCATATGCTGTTTTTTTTTTGCACATTTGCATTATAATATTTATTTTCGTTTTTCCTGCAGAATATAAAAATTTGTGTATTTCAAAAATAAAACTATAAAGACACTCAAGATACATTTCCTATGGTGGGAAGCTATTTTGTGGAACTTTTTTGTATTTACAGTTTTGAGGGATAAGCCTCTTAAATTTCTCTAACTAGAAATATATGTTTAAAAAAACAAAAAAGATTTTCAATTTTGTAGCTTATTGCACTTTTTTGCAATTTATGTAATTACTATGCACTTAATGCACATTATTAAAATTTGGGCTATATTTGGTTGTAGTGATGTATAGCAACTTGAAATGCTCCCAAAAATGGCACTACAGCATGTAAAAATATAATATAAGCTCTGGTGGACTTGGTTCTATGGTAGGTCTTAAAGGGTTAAAAGAAATTACAGCTCCGTATTATTTCAATGACCTCTTGTGGCCACACTTCACTGATGTATCACTGATGTATTTTCAGAGGAGGATGCTTCCACAGGTAGATGGACTCTCCCTTTTTCCTGTCAAAGTCTTCAGTATTTTGGTATTCTATCTTCTAATACACTTAAATAGAGGTAAGTTTGATGCTACATATATAATATTTTTTATTGCAGTGTTGCTAATGTACTCACTTTTTGTGCACTGAGACTGTATAAAAAACAAAGTTATTACAAAACGGTGCAAATTTGTTATATTAGGTTCAAATAGTAATTTGTACTTTGACACTTTTATTTGTTTCCTGCCTGCATTTTTTATTTTATTTAATTCTTTAGTGAAACATCTGTGTTTAACATTTTTATTGTAACAAAAAAGTTTAAAAAGAAATAGAAAAAGAGTGGTCTATGCTGAATGTCATCTTTAAGTTTTATATGTGCATTCACTCCTGCTGCAGAAATTAAGAGACACGCCTTTCTTTCTTTCTTTGTTTTTCCTCCTGTCTACAGCGGAGTCTCAGGTGGTTGGTCCACATCAACCAATAGTTGCATTAGTTGATGATGATGTTATTTTACCATGTCACGGGGAGCCTGCAGAGGATGTGACAGCTGAGATATTGGAGTGGACAAGATCTGACTTGAACCCAAGATTTGTCCATGTGTGGCGATCCGGTCAGGATCTGGTGAATACTAGAAATCCTTCATATGGGGGAAGAACATCACTGTTCATCAATGAACTGAAGCAGGGAAACATGTCACTGAAAGTCTCCAGAGTAAGACTTTCTGATGAAGGAACATATGAATGCAGCATTGCTGTAATTCTTATTTATGTCCCGTTTGGTACTGTAGCAATCAGAATTATTGTCTGAAGGCCAAGAGAAATGCTCAATGGATTTATTTTTCCAAGTGGATCATTATGGCTTTCCTGTATTGGGAAAGGGAAAGACGCAGACAAGAGATTTTAAGAAAAGGAGAGGGGAAAAAACACAGGGTAAGAAGGACAGAGAGAAAAAAACACAAAAATCCGCAAGAGAACAAACAAACAAACGAGAAAACAAGCAAAAAAGTTTTTCCCGCTAGTAGAGGAGATACAGGTGCAGTAGCCAAAGTATTGCTAGAAGAAATCGTCCCAAGGGTGTAAGCTCCAGACTGAGACTGGGTGCTGATCAGAAATCTTCGAAGACCCAGCAGGAAGAATGAACCTAGAAAGCGGTTAAGGTCAAGAGTTGTGGCGTTTGTTATCCTGCTAGTCATCACAAGAAGATTCCACAGCCACAGCAATAACCACAAAGGTTGAGAAATATCCCTGCATTAGACGCTGAGGAAGACAACAAGGGTGTACAACGTGCTTTGCCCTTTCATCCTACAGCTGCATTAAAATGAGAGAGAGTGAGGGGTGAAACAAGCACCAAACAAGGGCATGCCAAGCTCCAACTTAGTGACATGCAGAGAGAGACTCTGTGTCGCCCACAAGGGATCAGCGATAGAACACAGACAACACCTGATAAAACAGTCAGGCAGTTTTGCCTGAGAATTTCAGTGTGTTTTTAAGTTATGGTGGTAATTGGTGGTATCATTGTTTCACAAATGATATAAATTTACATGACTCTTCAAACATCACAATCACAGAAAAAGTGTATATTAATTGCTGAGTTACAAACATTTCTCTAGTTCTGATCTGATTAAAAGCAACTAGTGTAAATATAGTGTGCAAATTTCACAGCTACTTGACTGACAATTATTTGTGTACTCTGCATGACAACAATGTTGCTTCATAGGGTGATGCCAGCTCCTGACACATAAGAAAGCTGTCCATTAGATCATAAATACCATAGAAAATATAACAACTGTTTGAATTCAATTCAATTCAATTTTATTTATATAGCGCCAAATCACAACAAAAGTCGCCTCAAGGTGCTTTATATTGTACAGTAGATAGCACAATAATAAATACAGAGAAAAACTCAACAATCATATCATATGACCCCCTATGAGCAAGCACTTTGGCGACAGTGGGAAGGGAAAACTCCCTTTTAACAGGAAGAAACCTCCGGCAGAACCAGGCTCAGGGAGGGGCGGCCATCTGCTGCGACCGGTTGGGGTGAAAGAAGGAAAACAGAATGAAAGACATGCTAATGAAGGCATGAACTAGTTTTTCAGCATCATTCTGAGACAGGATATTTCTAATTTTAGAGATGTTGCGCAAATGGATGAAAGCAGTCTTACATATTTGTTTAATATGTGCCTTGAAGGACATGTCCTGGTCAAAAATGACTCCAAGGTTCCTCACAGCATTACTGGAGGCCAAGGTAATGCCATCCAGAGTAAGAATCTGGTTAGATACCATATTTCTAAGATTTTCAGGGCCAAGTACAATAACCTCAGTTTTATCTGAATTAAGAAGCAGAAAGTTAGCGGCCATCCAGGTCTTTATGTCTTTAAGACATTCCTGCAGTTTAACTAATTGGTGTGTGTTACCTGGCTTCATGGATAGATAGAGCTGAGTGTCATCTGCATAGCAGTGAAAATTTATGCTATGTCTTCTAATGATGCTGCCTAGGGGAAGCATGTATAATGTAAATAGAATTGGTCCTAGCACTGAACCCTGTGGAACACCATAATAGACCTTAGTGTGTGAAGAGGACTCTTCATTTACTTGAACAAATTGGAGTCTATTAGATAGATATGATACAAACCACTGCAGTGCAGTACCTGTAATACCTACAGCATGTTCCAATCGCTCTAATAGGATATTATGATCAACAGTATCGAACGCTGCACTAAGGTCTAGCAGGACAAGCACAGAGATGAGTCCACTGTCAGAGGCCATAAGAAGATCATTTGTAACCTTCACTAAAGCTGTTTCTGTGCTGTGATGAGCTCTGAAACCTGACTGAAACTCTTCAAATAAGCCATTCCTCTGCAGATGATCTGTTAGCTGTCTGAAAACTACTCTTTCAAGGATATTTGATATGAAAGGAAGGTTGGAGATTGGCCTATAATTAGCTACGACTGCTGGGTCTAGAGATGGCTTTTTGAGTAAAGGTTTAACTACAGCCAGCTTGAAGGCCTGTGGTACATAGCCTATTATTAGAGATAGGTTGATAATATTTAGGATTGAAGAATTAATTAATGGCAGGACTTCTTTAAGCAGTGTTGTAGGCATGGGGTCTAAAAGGCACGTTGATGGTTTGGAGGAATTAATTATTGAAGTTAACTCAGAACGATCAATTGGAGAAAAAGAGTCTAACTTAACATCAATGGTACTGAGAGTAGATTTAGATAATATTACATCTGTGGGATGATTATTGGTAATTTTTTCTCTAATGATAAAAATTTTATTCCTGAAGAAGTTCATGAAGTCATTACTAGTTAACGTTAAAGGGATGGTTGGCTCAGTAGAGCTCTGACTTTTTGTCAGCCAGGCTACAGTGCTGAAGAGAAACCTGGGGTTGTTCTTATTTTCTTCAATCAGTGACGAATAGTAAGATGTTCTGGCTTTGAGGAGGGCTTTCTTATAAAGCAGCAAACTATTTCTCCAGGCTAAATGATGATCCTCTAAATTTGTGACACGCCATTTCCTCTCCAGCTTACGAGTTATCTGCTTTAGGTTACGTGTTTGAGAATTATACCATGGAGTCAGGGACTTCGGATTTGAGGCCTTAGTTTTCACTGGAGCTACAGTATCCAGAGTCGTACGTAGTGAGGAGGTAAAATTATTAACAAGATAATCGACCTCTGTTGGAGTAGCGTGCAGATACCTGCCCTGCTCTATGTTGGTACAGGTTATTGAAGATGATAAGAGTGGGTGGATTATATTCTTAAACTTAGTTGCAGCGCTTTCAGAAAGACATCTACTTTGATAAAGTCTACTCTCCATTGCTGTGTAATCAATCATTGTAAATGTAAATGTTATCAGGAAATGATCAGACAGCAGAGGGTTTTCAGGAAACACTGTTAAATGTTCAGTTTCTATGCCATATGTTAAAACAAGATCTAGAGTGTGATTAAAGTGGTGGGTGGGTTCTTTTACATTTTGAGAGAAGCCAATTGACTCTAATAACAGATTAAATGCCATGTTGAGGCTGTCATTTTTAGCATCTACATGGATGTTAAAATCACCCACAATAATTATTTTATCAGAGCTGAGCACTAAATCAGATTTGCTAAACAGTAAGTGCCTTTGACGTATCTAATAAGTTCTGACACATTATCTGACACTCTAGATAGGATTTTGGGGTCATTACACATAATTAAGGGATTTACTAGGCCTGAAACATGCTTTGAGCATCTAGAGAGTTAACTTGTTCTTTCAGAGATTGGTGTGATTGTTTAGGTTTCCCCAACAGGCATACTTGATGATGTGGGGACAGTAAAGATAATGGTACTTTGAGATGTTTAAACTGTTTTAAACAAACTGATTACCTTACAACAACAAAGGTCACATAGCACTGAACAGATAGAAAATGGTGATCTATCACTATGCTACAAGATTTAGATTAGCGGTGTTTGATGTATGGTGGTTGGAAGTGTTGGGGAGTAACGGAATACATATACCCCTGTTATTGTATTTAAAATACAAAATATGAGTAAATGTATTCTGTTACAGTTACCGTTTTAAAAGGCGGTATTCAGAATACAGTTACTTTGTTGGAATGAATGGATTACACGGCGGTATTTTTCTTTTTCATAAGGCTATGAAGTCTATATTTTTGGTGTCCACACCAGTGGACACCCAAACAAAACACGCATTAAGAGGCTCTCATGTGTCACTGTGTGTCAATCTCGCGGCCCATGTCACCTCTACTTACAGCCTGCATAATGACATGAAGAAATATTTTTTTTAATTTTTCACAAAAATTATTTAATATGAAGGCATGCAGAGGTTACAGGCATAGCCCCAAATAATGTCGCCTCATGGGCAGTGTAGTCCAGCTGCAGGGAGAATGGACTGCCATACCCGCTATGTGTCTGTGAGTGCCAGGGAGGGAGAAAAAGAGTTGAAAAGTAAGAGATGTCAGCGACCAGAAAAGGGAGATGGAAGCATCTAATTATATAATATATGTATATATATATATATATATATATATATATATATATATATATATATATGTACAAAGTTGAGCCAGACAACAAAGTAAATCTAGTTTTCGGCTACGAGCCCGACATGGAACCCAATGTATTAGCCAGAGGTCCCTTTAAGGTTTTATGCCTTTACGGTTCGGAGCCGCGGACCGGTTTTATATTTGCGTGGAATAGTTTCCTATACAAGATCGTTGCCAAAAGCGCAGCCTTACCTATTATCCACCCTACTGTTACTCATTTTATATTAACATTTAAAAATCTAGTTGGTATTGGTATGGCGAGTAACATTCAGTAAAAGTAATAAAACACACAGCAATAGTACATTCATGTAGGTGTAAAAAGCATGCTAATATTTTAAGTAATCCAAAGTATTCAGAATATGTTACTCTCATTGAGTAACGTAACGGAATATGTTGCAAAATACATTTTTGGGGCATGTATTCTGTAATCTGTAGTGGAATACATTTTAAAGGTATCCTTCCCTACAATGGTGGTTGGTAGGGTGAGAAAAATTATTGATTTTTATTTAAAGTATTAAATGCAGCTGTTATTTTATTATATACACAATCCAAATGTGCTCATAGCTGAGTTGGCAGTCCATATTTTGAGAGTAAAGAGCTTCATTCAGCACTTCTGTCTGGACTGATGTATTACAGGATGACATAGAGTGCAGATGATTTTTGCAGCATGCTTACACTTACACTTACATGACAGTAGGTAGAGTAGACTCTGGGTCAGGAAGTCCAAACAAGATGTCCTGAGTTAGCAGTAGGATAATATTA
This sequence comes from Pelmatolapia mariae, assembly GCF_036321145.2. Classification (NCBI taxonomy): domain Eukaryota; kingdom Metazoa; phylum Chordata; class Actinopteri; order Cichliformes; family Cichlidae; genus Pelmatolapia; species Pelmatolapia mariae. The sequence goes on along the minus strand of NC_086229.1, from coordinate 56,270,721 downwards.
AATAATCACAGCTAGACAGGGAGTTTTTCTTGTCTGTCTTACAGAGGGAGCAGATAAGAGTCAAGGTCAAGACATGGATTGCAGAGTATCCGCAGCTTTGTGGAAACACTGTCATGGTCCCCGTGCCTCAACGGCTGACCCCCGTGTTAGGCAACATGTTTTGTTTTCTGCTCTCTCCCTCTCCTGTCTGCGGGGGCGGTGCTCATTATGGGCTCCCACCCCGGGCCCACGCACCTGTCTTCAATCTCCACACCTGGTGCTGATCTCCACTAATCATGAGCACTACTTAATTCAATTCAATTTTATTTATTTTGCGCCAAATCACAACAAAACTCGCCTCAAGGTGCTTTATATTGTACAGTAGATACAGAGAAAAGGCTCAGGGAGGGGCGGCCATCTGCTGCGACCGGTTGGGGTGAGAGAAGGAAAACAGGATGAAAGACATGCTGTGGAAGAGAGACAGAGATTAATAACAGATATGATTCAATGCAGAGAGGTCTATTAACACATAGTGAGTGAGAAAGGTGACTGGAAAGGAAAAACCCAGTGCATCATGGGAATCCCCGGCAGCCTACGTCTATTGCAGCATAACTAAGGGAGGATTCAGGGTCACCTGGTCCAGCCCTAACTATATGCTTTAGCAAAAAGGAAAGTTTTAAGCCTAATCTTGAAAGTAGAGATAGTGTCTGTCTCCTGAATCCAAACTGGAAGCTGGTTCCACAGAAGAGGGGCCTGAAAACTGAAGGCACTCCCTCCCATACTACTTTTAAATACTCAAGGAACAACAAGTAGGCCTGCAGAGCGGGAGCGAAGTGCTCTAATAGGGTGATATGGTACTACAAGGTCATTAAGATAAGATGGGGCCTGATTATTTAAGACCTTGTATGTGAGGAGCAGGATTTTGAATTCAATTCTGGATTTAACAGGAAGCCAATGAAGGGAAGCCAAAACAGGAGAAATATGATCTCTCTTTCTAGTCCCTGTCAGTACTCTTGCTGCAGCATTTTGGATTAGCTGAAGGCATTTTAGCGAGTTTTTAGGACATCCTTATAATAATGAATTGTAGTAGTCCAGCCTGGAAGTAATAAATGCATGAACGTAGTTACAGCACTTTCAGAAAGACATCCACTTTGATAAAGTCTACTCTCCACTGCTGTGTAATCAATTATTGTAAATGTAAATGTTATCAGGAAATGATCAGACAGCAGAGGGTTTTCAGGAAACACTGTTAAATGTTCAGTTTCTATGCCATATGTTAAAACAAGATCTAGAGTGTGATTAAAGTGGTGGGTGGGTTCGTTTACATTTCGAGAGAAGCCAATTGAGTCTAATAACAGATTAAATGCGATGTTGAGGCTGTCATTTAATATCTACATGGATGTTAAAATCACCCACAATAACTATTTTATCTGAGCTGAGCACTAAATCAGATAGAAAGTCTGAGAAATCAGAGAGAAACTCTGTGTAAGGCCCAGGTGGACGATAGATGATAACAAGTAAGACTGGTTTCTGAGTTTTACAGCTGGGGTGGACAAGGTTAAGCATCAGGCTTTCAAATGAATTAAAAGTCTGTCTTGGTCTTTTGTTAATTAATAGGCTGGTGTGAAAAATTGCTGCCACACCGCACCCTCGGCCTGTGCTTCGAGATTTCTGGTAGTTAGAATGACTTCAAGGTGTTGATAGTTTTAAGCTAACATAATCATCATGTTGTAACCAGGTTTCTGTAAGTCAGAGTAAATCGATTTGGTGATCAATTATTAAGTCATTTACTAACAGAGACTTCGAGGAGAGAGACCTAATATTTAATAATCCGCATTTCACAGTTTTACTCTTTGGTTCAGATGTGGATACTGTATTGTTTCTCCTTTGTGATTTTTTATGTTTGTTTATTGCTGATTTTCAGTTTGTTTTTTGTCAGTTTGGGAGCTGACACAGTCTCAATGGAAATGGGGTTTTTGGGGGGGTAACACGAGGAGAGAAGCTGCAGAGAGGCATGTAAGACTGCAACTCTGCTTCCTAGTCCCAACTCTGGACAGTCATATTTTGGGGGGGTTTAAGAAAGCAGCACTTTGCTACTCATTGCTGGATTGCTTAGCAATATGCGTCACTCTGAAGTCTGAAATTTAGAATCTGTGTGTTGTTATTCGTGTTACTTGAGGATCTGTGTGTAGATCTTTCCCGGACCCATCCTGCCTACCTGAAATCCTGGAAGCGAGTGTGTGGATGCGTGAGAGCCAGAGATCCCTTGCTTTTTCCCCCACGGACCCTGGAGCCCTGAAACCCCCCTCTAGAAGATTTCATATATTATCACATGGTGTTGTCACTGTAAATAAATTTACTGTCTTTTCTGCGAGGATCCCTGGTCTGCGCCTGGGTCCGTTTACGAACTCTGACAAACACATGACTACATGTGGTTTTATTTTAGACTGACTTGGATCATTAATATCAAAGTTAGATGGCTTTTTGCATTAATTTATCCACAGGTTCAGTTGTGTTCACTGTCCCTGACGGTAGACATTAGGAAATGACAAAATAGAACAGCACAAAGGAGTGTGTGATGTTTGGCGATACATGTGTTTCCACATCGCTAACAATACTGATGATAATGCTTATTTTACAGAAACAGTTGCTAAATTGGAAAATTGGCGGATGGAGTTAAGATAAGGTTTGATTAATATGTCTCACACCAAATGGCTTCCTTGTCTTAACAACAGTCTCTCATAAATGAACAAATTAAAGTGTGAAAGCTCTTTCTTTTGCAGGTGAACAACTAATGCTGTTTCATATTTCTATGAGCAATCTTATATTTTTGGAAGTTTGTCCTGTGTTCATTACCAATATATTTTGCATACAAATTTTAGACTTAGATGAAGACGAGAGGTTAGATAGATTGAGGATGACAGAGAGAGATATTAGGCCCCTTATGTCAAACTGAGTCATTTATGGCCCTCAATAAAATATTAATGAGCTCAGGAAGTAAAGGAAGTAATAAAAATATGATATTCATAAAAAGTATGATTTTCATAAAATTATGATATTCATCCGCCTGTGTGTCTGTGCGCCCGTGCTTGTATGTGTGTGAAAATGTGTTAAACCGTTTATCCTTATGTAGCAGATCTGGTCTTTTCCTGATATATTGGGTTTCATAAGTGCTCTGTCCAACTATGTTTTTGTAAATTATATATTTAGTAAATCATTAGTATCTTCCTCTTGTCTTAATATTTATTCATTCTCAGTCAATATTTGTTCTTTTCCTCTTTTCCTTTCTTCATTGATATTGTCTGATCTGATCTTATATTGTCTGTCTGAATTATAGCAAATGATTGTGCCATCATATTAGGCTTCTCTTTGATTCTAATTGCTGATATTTCTCCATCACTCAGGATTGGATACCCATATTCTCTTTTAATTTTCATTATCATTTACCTGATTTGTTTTATTCTGTCTTCCCACTGAACTACAAAAATGTCTCCACAGATCTCTCTTTGCATTTTTTATAATTCTTCTCAAATTACCCTGTAACCTGTTATACTCAGTAAAATTCAGAGTGTTATGATTTATTTTCAACATTCTGAAATCTTCATTTTGAGACTTAAGTGCTTCATCATTTTTCTTTGTCCACCACGGAAAAATCTTTTCCTGGGCTTACTTCTTTCTTCTTTCTAAATCAATTTGCTGCTTGGCACAACAATGGCAAAAAATGGCACAAACACAGACATATTTAAATCATCAACATCAACAGTTAAATCAGCTTTTTGTGACTGCTGTTATCTTACGGTGTGTTCGCACTGAACCCAATAGATGTGATCAAAACGCGCCAGAGATATGGCAAGCTATTAGTGCCAAATATCACCACTTTTCTAACCCGTTTGGTTAAGAAAAGTAAAAAACGCCATTAAATTATTTCAAACGCCAAAAAAATGGTGTTTGTCCCGACAGAATGGAATTTTTGTATGTCTTTGAACGCTGCTTTTTACGTCACTTGACAGAAAACGCCGTTCAAAGACTCTCTGTGGTCCGCAGACTCCAAACGCAATCTCCAAGATCTCTTCTTCTAATATCAGGGGACTTTAATCATGTCTCGCTGGACTCCACACTGCCCACCTTCACCCAGTATGTGACCTGCCCCACCGTAGAAAATAAAACATTCTACTTAACCCTTTAAAGCCGGTCGGAGCGGACACGCTCCATTTTGCGTAACTATTTTTAAATCTCGGTAGCACTGCAACCACGTAAGCTAGCACAATAATTTTTTTTGCATATGAAACCGGAGGAGTTGTACTTGCATCTTATGCCATCAGCTTGTCCTAGGTCACAGTTTCCTTCCACATATAGCTTTGCAAAAACTGCATAAAAAGCACTTGCAGCAACAAAAACATAATATTCCAGAAAAACGCTTTGCCGATCCAATCAGCTGTTCGTAACACTTCCTACGTCCATCAGCATGAACTCTCGCATGTCCGGCATGACCTGCCCGAAACTGGAAGTGATGTCATTTTGCGGAAATGTAGGTTTTTTTTTTGTTTGTTTTTTGTTTTTGTTTTTACCATCGTGGCCTTATGAGCCTTGACTTGTGTTTTTAAAAGCTATGTTTAACTTTATGACTTTCTGTGTCGTTTCTGTAATGCTTAGGACTCATATTGCACTGCTGGAAATAGTTTATTTTGATGCATATGCTGTTATTTTGCAAATTTCCACTATAATATTTATTTTTGTTTTTCCTGCAGTATATAAAATTTGGTGTATCTCAAAAATAAAACTATGAAGACACTTAAAATAAATTTCCTGTGGTGGGAAACTAGTTTGTGCAACTTTTTTGTATTTACAGTTTTGAGGGATAAGCCTCTTAAATTTTTCTAACTAGAAATATATGTTAAAAAAACAAAAATGATTTTCAATTTTTTTGTAGTTTTTTGCACTTTTTTGCAATTTATGTAATTACTATGCACTTAATGCAGGGTTAATGTATGCCAATGAAAAAGTGGCATACAGTCATCACCTCTCCCTGCCCAGGGAAGATCTGATCGTAACCTAGTGTGCCTTGTCCCTGTGTGCAGCCCTTAGTGTGCAGGGAGCCACTAATCACCCACACAGTGCAGAGATGGTCCGCAGAGGGCATATAAATAAATAATAAAAGCAAATAAATGACAGAATGCTTTTAGTGAAACAAACGGAGACCTTAACTTTTATCAAAATACCATTTTACTCAGTTTAAAGTAATACCACTCTATAATAGCCTTCAAATTTAATAATATCTCAGGAATATTTTTGCCCTTTCAACATGCATTAAAAAAATAGATATGCAGTTTTGAATCAGACCTGTATGTACGTTTTCTGAAAAGTGATGTAAATAATAATCTCAAGAACATGAAATAATTGTTTCCCATGTAAACTGAAGATGTCTTTGTCAATGTCATCAGAGTACTCTGGATGTCTTACACAAATTTGAAACATAAGACCAGAGAGTGGCACATGACAGTGTTGCACATAACATAACTAGTTTACCTGTATGACATGAAGTTATAAAAAAAAAAAAGAAAAAGAAAAAAAAAGAATCCATGTAACTTGGTTATGGCTTCTTTCTGATAACTGTCGATACAAATCGGCTGCAGTGTGCATTATCTTGACAAAAGCATAAGATACTGAACCCACTGATATGATGTGGTGGAGGAATACAAATACCTGGACACCCACATATATACATTTGCTGAACTGGAAGATCAAAACAGAGGCTGTACACAAGAAGTGGATGGGCAGGCTGTTTTTTGTGAGCAAGCTTGTGTGTGCATCAAAATGTTAATGACAGATGTTCTGTCAGTTCAGGTGAGTGCAGTGCACTTTGATGTGTTCTTCTTGGATCAGGAGAGCAAGCTCTGTGATTGGCTGCGCTTCGGAAGCTGTGGTGGAGAGGAAGTGAGTGAACAAACTGCCATGCATCATGGATATTCCTCTCAATCCAGCTCACCATGTACTTCTCTAAAAGTGTGACTCAGGTCTGTTGCCCCAAAGGATACAGGAAATACACTGATTTCCATGACAGAATCATGTCTGTTTAATGCTCCATGATGATAACTTTCCTATGAACATTTGAAGATAACTGACATCAGGGATTTAGCCTCATTGTTTCTGCAAAGAGATTTCTCCAGTCACTGAATCTTTTGATAAAATATATTTTGATGCCTCCAGAGGATGCAATATTTCAAGTGTTCACAACTTAACCCCGAGAAACATTATTTTGAAATTTTGGCACAATTTGTTAATGGAGTTTTTTGCAGATTGATCAACCTCTGCCCACATTTCTTTCAGATCATCTCTGCTTCTCTAAAATGTTCTTTTAATATCGAATCATGTTACTGACCTGTTGCCAAGTAACCTAATTACTTTTAAAATGTCCCACCAGCTGTTTCTTTTTAGAACCACTTATTTTTCCAGCCTTCCCCCCCCCCATACCAATGTTAACACCTTTTTTTCAGCTGTGTACTGTCACAACACTAAACACACACTAAACCACTTTATGTCCACTGCACTGTACTGAGCCACTTCAAAACCTACTATACCGTTTTTTCTTCATCTAATTCTTTACTGTAAATGTTTTATAGTTGTTTATCATTATCAGCTGCTGTAACGTTTACACAAGTTTAGTTTATGATATATATGATTTATGTACTCAATATTTTAAATTAAGTATCAGCTCATTCACCTACATTACTCATAAACCAAAACAGGACAGAATAAACAATAAGAAAAGCCTTTATTAGTCCCGCATGTTAGAGATTTTTAGGTCATGGCAACAAGTACAAGTTTAACAGCAGTAAACATTAGGAAAAACACAATAGGCTCAGGTAAATATAATACAATACTATACAAGAATAAAATACTCTGTTATAGTAGGAAACACCGCACAGGTGGGTCCGGTGTTATCCACACAGAAGTTAATGTAGCCCGCAACACAGGTCACAACGCTGTCAACGTCCTCCCCCACAATAGAATCAAAAGAATCTTTAAGAGCCTCCCCGCTTTCCTCCGACCATCTGTGAGGGGCAGGTCACATACTAGGTGAAGGTGGGCCGTGTCGAGTCCACTGATGTGTGATTAAAGTCCCCTGATATTAAAAAGGGGCTCTCGGAGTTTTGCGTTTGCAGTCTGCTGACCAGAGTGGAGAAAGTCACAGGATGCCTCGACACACGCTAACGGCTAGCAGCCCAATGTATCTGCTGCAGAGTTATTCTTTCACAGCGGTGTGCCCAGGGTTACACTATCTGTCGTTCACGAACACTGCCAGTCCCCCTCCTTTCCTCTCATCGCTGTCTCTCGTCCTGTCCGCCCGCAGCAGCTGGAAACCGGACAGCGGTGTTAGCCAGGACTCTGTTAGCATCATAATGCTACACTGCGGTAGCGCAGTGCTAATAGCTGATCCCTCAAGTAAACAAGGGAGCCATGCGCCACACAGTTAAGGTCTTGTTTCAGAAAAAAGCATTCCGTTGTTTGCTTGTTTGATCATGCTTTAAACATATCAAAATGCATAGTGGATATCACTTAGTAGCAAGGTGAATCTGTGATGATTTAGTCTGGTCTGCACTTCTTCTTCTTTGATTGGGTGAAATGAGTTAAAAGTAATTGGATAAGGGAACCATGGGGAGTTCCCTGCATAATTTCAATAAAACACTGTTTTTATAACGGCATTAAAGCAGAACACCGTAAAAAACACTGTTTTTATGTGTCTTTGAACGGCGTTTTCTGCCGAGTGACGTAAAAAGCGGCGTTCAAAGACAGACGAAAATGCAGTTTTTTTTCGCCACTCACATGGTGTGTTCAGGGTGCTATGTGAGTGGCGGAAAAAACGCCGTTCTGTCGGGACAAACGCCGGTCTTTTTCGGCGTTTTGAATAATTAAACTGCGTTTTTTACGCCATTTCTTAACCAAACGGGTTAGAAAAGTGGTGATATTTGCCGCTAATGGCTTGCCATAGATGCTGCTGAAGTCAAAGTCAACTTTACTGTCATCTCCTTACATACAGTCCAGTATATGGAGAGATGACACTACGTGGCTCCAGTTATAGCAGTGCAAGTAAACAAACAATATATATAAGAAGAGTAAGAAAATAAATATACACTTTAGGACTCGGGGTAAAGGGATCAATAACAATTTCACATTTCTAATTTCTAATTTGATGAAAAAAGAGGAGGAGGAGAAACAAACAAAAGATACAGGTAAGCATTGTGTCACTGGATAATGGCAGGTCGTGTATCCTTAAACAATCAGAATCAGAATACTTTATTAAAAAAGTAATTAAAAAAACATTGTTTGACAAATTTGGCTATATTCCACTCAACACAGTGAAGATGGTTTAAAATTAAAAATGCAAAAGACAATAAATGTCCCTAAGACCCTCCAAGGGTTAATCCCTAGGGAAATTATGTGGGTTACAGTTGCTCCAAGAAGAAACTGTAAAAATAGTAACAGTAACAGACTAAACTCCAAAGAATATGTTACAGATTTTAATATTAATTAGTCATTGTCAATTGTTGATTTGTCCTGTTCTCACTGTATGACGAATTACGATGGCTTTTTGGTAGCCGTTTGCATACAATGCATACTCTCTCTCTCTTCATGTGTGTGTGTGTCTATGTTTCTCTGGTGAAATTCAGTATGGTTCCGACAACAGTTTTGTGTTAATGTACAATCCTTAATATGTTTTGTGTGTGTGTGTGTTTGCCCAAGAGGCTAGGACTGCCACTGCACATCCCCCATTTGTCACCCTGTGCTCTCCCCACAGTTACATTTTTCTTGCACCCTCATTCCTCATGCCTATGGTAATCCCCACACCTAGGACACCGTTGCTGTCCTCTGCACACTGCTGCTATATGCCCATATTGCTGACATTTTAGCATCTATAGAGGGGAGGGATATATGGCCTACATGTGAAACACATGCATCCTATGTTACGCCCCAGTCTAGGGGTACAGGAACGTAACATAAGAGTAAAAAAAAAAAGGAAGTGACCCTGCCCTGGTCCCCAAAACCATACACAGAAAAACCAATTTCTTAGTGAATTTTAATCAAATTTCATTTGATTTTTAGTCAAATCAGATAAATTTTTATAAAATAAATATCAAGTGAAAAAAAAGTTTTGATGAGAAACAATTTATTAAAAAAACATTCAAGAACACTTTACATGTATTATTTTGTATTTGACTGTCACAGGCTGGGTCTCTGACTCAGCAGTTTGTGTTTTATTTTGTAATTTTTTGAAGTTTTCATGTTAGTTTGGTTATAAGTTTGTGTTGTTCTTATTTAGGGGTTAGTGGAGGTTTAGGTTTGTTATTATTGATCATCTGTCTCGTTGGTTTCTGTGTTTGGTTCCTTGTCTAGTCTGTCATGTGTGTTAGGCCTGTTAAGTTGTGTTGTCGTGTCTAAGTCTGCATGTTTCCTGTTTTATTTTGAAAAGGGTCTTGTGTTCTGTGTTCATGTGGTTAGTTTTACTCTTGCCTGTGCATCATTATGTTTATCCTAGTCAGCTGTTTCCTCATGTGTCTCCACTTCCCCTGATCACCTCATGTGTGTATTTAAGTCCTCTGTTTTCTGAATGTCATGGTCAGGTCGTCTGTTATCCCCACCATAGTCATAGTTATTGTTATAGTCTTAGTCATAGAACTTCATAGTATTTGTATCCAAATAAAGGATCGCTTTCTGTTTAAACCTGCAACTCCTCGTCCACATCTGCTTTTGGGTCCTGTTTCAAAAACCACACCGGCGCACCCCGCCGTGACATTAACTGGTTGTAACCTGTTACTATGATGCACAAAACAAAGCCATGAAACACTCACCAATATAAAGGCAGCAGAACTTGAAGCATAGATGAAAAATAGTTTATAAAGTTTGACCATATTTGATCCTAAAGAAGAGGTCAGAGGTCCAAAGTAACCTGATACAGTGGAACCCCAACTTACGAAACTAATTCATTCCAGAGGGTCTTTCGTAAGTTGAAAATTTTCGTAAGTCGAAGCATCCATTGCGCGTTTTAAATGAGGCGATGCGGAATGATAGGCTATAGGCTGATTGCTCACTAGAACAACAATACATCATTCAAGTGGAACAGTGAAGCGCAAGTACGGAAGCCAAGGGGTTGTCACATGATTCGGAAGGCATTGTGGGCATTGTAGGCTCAGCCAACCAGAGCCAGCGGATTTCGTTACTCGGGCATTTTGCTGTAACACGGGCAGAAATATTGCCGTTCAGTGCCTTCGTAACTTGAATTTTTCTTGTTCGGGGTATTCGTAAGTCGGGTTTTTCAATGTATTTACAATCCCCATGTATCATTCCCTGTGTTGTCAATACCAACAATTACACAGTTTTAAATAAATTGCTCTGTATAGCATCATCATGTCTTTGACTTTCAGGTTGATCTGTGGAACGTAGGGAGAGGTCAGAGGTCAAATGTTGATTTTTTTGGGGGGGTCAATTTTCCACTAAGTAATTATTAGGTTTACTGTGAAGACCTCGATGGATATAAGCCAGATTTTAATGGATTGCTATAACATGATCCTGCTCTACAGAGTTTTATCAGAATACATTCAAAACTTTTGGAGATGTTGTGTTTACAGACAGAATGAAATGCAAATGCTACCAAAAACATGAGCTCCTTGTTGAAGGTAATAAGAAACTGCTAAAAACATTTCCTTTTTGGTTTACACATGATCTGTACTGATCTCATGCAATTAAGTTAAACTGTCTCTGTGTTTGTCATGCTCAGTGTTTATCTGATACACCAAGGAATGTGCAGCGATGAATGTTAGAAACTGGTCCAACCGGAGTGTCTGGATTGCAGTAACTTGTTAATTCTCGTCTCCGTTTCTGTTTTGTCTCCGTTTTTGTTTCCTGCTGTGCTCCAGTGACTCATTTCAGTTTGACAGCAACAGTCTAGATCACTGTGTCAGAGGCTGGGATCTTGATCTGCGGTAAGTCTTTTTTAAATTATTTTTGTTTTATTTGTTTGTTTTGTTTTTTGTGTTTGTTTTTGAGTCAGATAAGAAACAAACAAGAACTTTATAACAAAACAATAAAATATGTTGTGATAAACTGGGAGTTTTTTCTACATGTTACTGAATAAACGGAATAAAGTCAGACTGTTGTTTCTCTGTCAAACTGTGAGCACATACAAGATGACAAATGTCTGTCAGTTGTTAAAAGCTCCGACAAAGCTCCAAATGTGGCACTGAAGTGTGAGAAAAGGTGTATTTATGTTTATAAGGAACTGTGCTTGGAAAAAAGGCAGGAAAAGAACCCAAAGTGCCCATTCCGGAGACAAACATAAAGAATCCAAATAACTTACACGGGCAGACAGAGCACACAGCATGGTAGAACACGACACGGACACAGAGAAACACAGGGCTTAAATACACAAAAGGAGCAATCAGGGAATGGGAAACAGGAGGGAAACACAATTGGGGCAAATCAGGCCTAACGAGACAATGAAGCAAAACCAGACGCATTAACATGAGACACAGACTTTCAAAGTTCAACAGGAAACATAACACAGAGACGCAGACTTGACACGGGGATACAGCAGACAGGGAAGACAGCAACTATGGATTACAGACAGAAAACCAGAACACTAAAACTCTAACAAAACCCACACAGAGAACCTAAACTAAGAATAAATCCTATAACCCATAAGGCAAAGCAAGAATATAATGAAATAAACAAAAACAAAGAACCAAAAACACAAAACACTGAGTCGACGACCCAGGCACCCTAACAGTTAGTTGTTTCGATGAGAGCATCCTCCTGCTCTCTTGATATTTTACCTGGATCTTTGTTTAAAAATGTCTTTTAGTCTATCAATACCTCACTGATTTCGGGTCAGGTCCCTGTTTATTGTAAGAATGCTGTTATTCACCCACTGTTCAAAAAAACAGGCTTGACGCTTCTCTTCTCAGTAGCTACAGACCAATTTCAAAATTGCCGTTCATTGCTAAGATTTTAGAAAAGGTTGTGGCTTAGCAGCTTATAGCTATTTTAGATGAATATAGCATTCTGGATAAATTCCAATCTGGCTTTCAGAGAGAACACTCCACTGAAACTGCACTTCTTAGAGTCTCCAACGACATTTTGATGAGATGTGATGCAGGAGAATGCTCCGTTTTGTTGATGTTGGACCTGACCTCCGCCTTTGATACTGTGGACCATCATATTCTGCTAGATAGGCTGAGACACTGGGTGGGTATATCAGGGGCTGCTTTGGACTTGTTCGAATCTTATTTGCATGAACGATCCTTTTCTGTGGGTACCTCTAAGTACAGTTCCTCTTCTACTTTTCTTTCCTATGGTGTGCAACAAGATTCAGTTTGGGGGCCTTTAATGTTTTTGTTGTATTTAATTCCTCTTCAGCACTTATTGCCCACTTTTAAGGACATTTCGTTTCACTGCTATGCAGATGATATTCAGTTATATATCTTCTTTAAGCCCCAAGATGTTTCCAAGCTACAGATTTGGCATAGATGCATAGACTCCATTAGAGGTTGGATGGCTGGAAACTTTCTTCAACTAAATTAGGAGAAGACTGAAGTCTTTGTTTGTGCTCCTAAAAAATTGTACCTAGTGTTATAGAAAACTTGGGTCCACTTGCTACATTTGCCAAACCTTCTATCAGGAACCTTGGTGTTACTATTGACTCAGCTCTGACTTTGGATGCCCATGTAAAATCTGTGGTCCGCTCCTGTTTTTATCACTTGAGAAACATCGCTAAGCTGAGTCCCATTGTATTGCGCTACCAATTACAAATTGTCATTCATGCATTTGTTTCATCTCGTCTGGATTATTGTAATTCTTTGTTTACTTGTTTATGTAAAGCCTCGTTGGTGCATCTGCAAGTTGTTCAGAACGCTGCTGCAAAGCTTTTGTCCTAGTCCTCCAAGTACTCCCATGTCACACCCCTGCTGATTCAGCTGCACTGGCTCCATATTAAATTCAGAATCCACTTTAAGGTTTTGACCTTGACTTTCAGGGCTCTGCACCAACTGGACAAGCACAAACATATATCAGTGAACTTTTACATCCATACATTCCCAGGAGGTGTGATCAGGGCTTGCTGGTTGTCCAACACATGAGGCTGAAAACAAAAGGCAAAAAAGCTTTTGTAACTGTGGCCCCCAGATTGTGGAACTCTCTCCGTTTGAGCCTGAGATCTGTGGACTCAGTGGTCGCTTTTAAAAAGCAGCTATAAACTTATCTTTTTAAACTTGCTTTTGGTTGATTTTTGTTTTTATGTTTTAGCTTCTGTGAAGCACTTTGTGATTTTTATGTTGAAAGGTGCTATATAAATACAAATTTTACTTACTTTACTATGGAGCAGGTTAATTTCAAAAGAAAAGGATATACTCTAAGCTGATCTGTGTTCCTGGTGAGTGTTTGATGGGTCACCTTGAGCCTTGGCTTAGCCTTTGTGCATTTCTTTAATGTATTTGCCAAATAGAGATAAAACACAGGGCTGATTGCAGCAGCAGGTTTCTCAGATTTTCAGCTACATACCCACAGACTGCTGGTGATTGGTCTGCTGGTTACAGAGTGGGTGGAGTCAAATCACATGAATTGTTTCGGTTTCTCTTGTGAAAATGGCTGCTTGATACAAACGCAGGAGCCCAGCTGTCTGAAATGACTGAAAATGATGTACGTTTCCTGAATATACATAGATTAAACTGAGTTTGCACCTGTCAGTGTTGTCATCAGTTAACACGACTTTTTAGCTGTTTGGGGACAGAATCAATTTCCTCCACAGAAACAAATTCTTAATATCTGGAGGTCTCTCATTGATTCTAAGCTTTAGACTCACGAGGTTTGTTCTGCACTCTGTCAATCAAAGCTAGAGAGCTCGCTTTTCTATTTTCAAAGGAAAATATTGTAATGGCTCGAGGAGAGGAAGCACTAGCCGGAACACTCAGTGTTCATGCTGAAAAAACAAAACAAAACCGGTTATCCTGATGATGACATATCACCCTTGATCAGTTGTGGGGGTGTGGTAGTTAGGCATTAGTACCATGTCAGGAACTCTTGTGAGTGAACCAGAGGGGTGCAGCTACTGTTTACTACACTGTTAAAACCCTCATGCCCTTTTTTTTTTAGTTTGGCGAGCATGTTGGCTGTGTGTTAGCTTGTGTCATGGATTTTTGCAGGAAATCAACTTTTTTTTAAACAGAGTATTTTACTCTTACATAGGTAATCTCTTTGTTGTGTCCTCTCAAGCCTGCATAAACAACAAAAAGGCAACAAGGTAGAATGCTTTTGCTTATTGTCTGGGCAGTCAGCGTGAGACTTCAATGGGAATCCTCAATTACTATGAGTATTACATTTACACTGGCATTGTGATCATATAGCGGTTAAATCCATATTAACACAATAAAAGAAATCTTAACAAGAATAATCTGCATCCTAAATTCTCCAAACTAAAGGAATACAAAACATATTCCAAACTATACATAAAACAATGTGCATTATTTTTTAAATAATGGTATACAGTCACATACCTGCATTCACAACAAAAAGGCAACAAGGTAAAATGCTTATGCTAATTGTCTGGGCAGTCAGCATGAGACCTCTTTTTTCCTCTTCCCAATAATGAAATCTCACATAAACGAGCATTTGATTCAACATAAGGATGGGAGAAATGACCCACAACAAATGTTTCAACAACAAAAATAATCGGGTCACCTTGTATTACTGTTACAACAAGCGATATGATTTTTCTTCCCCACAACATTTGCGCATTTCCTACCTCAACAGGAATCCTCAGTTACTGTGAGGATTACCCAGAATCACATGCCCTTTGTAACTATTACAGGGTGACTTTTACAACAATAGGTGATGCCAGTGTCCCATTTAGCGGGATTTAACTTCAACTATATTTACACATGTCATCCATATTCTGCTGATGCATTTTGCACCCTTTAAAAACCTCTGTGTAAATTAATTTACAAACATAAAATCTGCCGAAAAAATCCTCAAACAACAACTTTTGTTTTGCTTTTTTTCATGAATCACTTAATCAAATTGAGCCTTTTTAAAATTAATAATCACTATTTATTTATTTATTTATTTACAATTTTAAGGCTTTAAATGTGAGTTTTAAACATTTGAATTATTAATTATTTATTGAAAAGACATTGCGAGTGACTAGTTTCTTTGACATGTCAAAGAACAGACACAAAATTGACTTGACTGCATTATGAATTTTGTGTAGTGCCTCTCGACAAAAAAATGCTCTGTTCACTTCCATTGAAGCCACTTTTTTTTAACTTCTCTGCTATTGTGGTATAAAACCATGCATCCTGTATCATCAGCATTTTATTTTGAAGAAAAATAGTGATTTTTGACATTTTTACTGACATTTATTCCCTGACATTCAACCATTTTGCGATTGTAGGCTAATGCATGAAACTCTTGATCTAAAATGAGACAAAAAACATAAAATGAGTAGAAAAGTTGAAAAAGAGAGTAGAAAAAGTTATATTTTTTACCATCAATCAATCAATCTTTATTTATAAAGCACTTTTCATACAAAAAAAATGTAGCATGCCTCTCCGTGAGTATGTGTCCTGACTTTAGGGACAATCAAAAGGTCAGTACCAGAGGACCTCAAGGTCTGCGACGGTTCATATGGTAAAAGCAAATCTGAGAGATAAGAAGGCCGAAGACCATTAAGACATTTAAAAAACAATAAAAGAACTTTAAAACGGGGAGCCAGTGCAGCAATTCTAAAACTGGTGTAATGTGGGCCCGCCCTCTGGTTTTCGTCAGCACACGAACTGCAGAGTTTTGTAAAAGTTGTAAAGGTGAAATATTCTTTTTGGAGAGACCAGAGAGCAGGGCATTACAATAATCAATGCGACTGGTAATAAAAGCATGCATCAGCATCTCTGTGTTGGCCCGAGAGAGAATAGGGCTATATTTTTTAGATGAAAAAAATCCAATTTAATATGTGGGATAAAACCAAGCTCAGAGTCAAGAATAACACCCAGGTTTTTCACTTGTAGCGAAGGACATAGTGAAAATGCCTGTAATTTAGACAAGAGTTTCTCTCTCTGAGCCTCAGGACCAATGATTAAAACTTCAGTTTTGTCCTGGTTAAGCTGTAATAAGTTTTTCACCAGCCAAGATCTTATATCTAAAATAAAGTTAAAAAGGGCATCCATTGGTCTGGTGTCATCAGGAGACACAGTGATGTACAGCTGAGTGTCATCAGCGTAACTGTGGAAGTTCACTCCATGCCTCCCAAGAGGGAGCATATACAAATTAAAAAGTACAGGGCCTAAAACCGACCCTTGAGGCACACCACATGTCATTTTATGGATCTTAGAGGAGCATGCATTCTTACTCACCATAAACGTTCTGTCCATAACAACCACAAACATGTTTAATGGATCATATTTCATAACTTTAAATGCAAATATAAATAGTCAATTTTAAAATCCTATGCACATGTTTTGCAAACAACAAAGTTATTTGCATCCATTTACCTTTTACCTTGATTTTTTAAATAACCATTTCAAACTATTTACAGAACAATCAGCTGTTCTTCAATAAGATGCCACACAAATTATTTGTGCCACTCCAATAAAATCATTTCTGTCCACTATAAAGGAAAACATCACAGCCTGATACCTGCAGGTCTGACAGCAGCAGGTGTATCACTCCTTTTTCTACCTGGAGACAGCAGTCGCCTCATTGTTTTGACAAACAACACAAAACTATCCACAACACTACAAACTAACTACACAAGACAACACATTAACTACACACCCCAAACACACTAAACGTCACAAATCTCTCACATCTCAAAACTCACTCTCCCTCTTTTTCTGCTCTCTCTCTCTCTCTCTCTCCCTCTCCGTCAGTCCTAAAACTTTCCCTGTTTTTTTTTTTTTTTTTTCTTTTTTGG